>NW_017802447.1:516681-536931 GCF_001625305.1 Branchiostoma belcheri | reverse complement strand
GTGTTCCATTGTCAAAGTACATCCTAAGCACATTTTATGATCTTATGAGTCGAGTCCATGCAAGCTTTTATATATTTGGCATTTCTTTGTTAAAGACAGGTTTGTATGCTTGTTGAGTGCCAAAGTGGGTGTATACAACACAGAGCCAATGAGCCCGAAAATTGAGTAGCATTGTTGTTGCCAGAGTCTCAGCCAATTACTGTAATGATGGCTCCCTGTCCATCATTTTCCAATTTGGGGTTCCCTTTGATGCTGTCTCCCTCTGCTGTCGTAAATTGATGAACCTGACACGTTAATGATGTAGTTATTTGGTAACAAGTGAGGCAGCATCTGTAGCAGTCCACAATGAAGTCAGGGAAGCTTCCCAAAGTTGGGTGAAACTTGAGAAAGTCACACTATCTTGTACACTAAAAAGATGTCCCTAGCATGTAGTCAAAGGTAAAGCTGAATCTTCGTCTCAAGTTTTTTTGTTGTTATCTCAGTAGAACACCCCGAGATTACGTGTTTGTTGGGCACAGCCCACCATTTCAAAGTCCCATAGACTTGCATTGTAAACATACCAAAAATAAGCTGTCAAAAACTACCTACCTGAGTGTTCAACTGTGGAAAAGTCACATTGACAGGGTAGTCCAACCTCCAAATTGTCCATTTAGTCCAAAAATTTCACTTTCTGACCAGCGGTATATAGTAGGGAAATGAAAACATTGAGAGAATGACCTCTGACCCCTAGGGAGACCACCAAAACACAACAATAACGGATTTGTTTTAGAGCTCTAACAAGCAGCCAAAACAAGACTAAAAGCCAGTTTTTTCAACAAAACAGAAAGAAAAATTACTCTCCAGCTGGAAAATGCCACCATTTATAAACACATACCAAAAAAAAGGACGTTTTCAGTTGGTTTGGATGCGGTTATCAAAGGGGTCTCACACTGGGCCCTCTGGGCATGCGCCAAATAGTGACCTTTGCCCTGTTACAAGTGCGTGTCAGACATGTTTAAGAGTATTAAACATGAGATTTACTAAATCCTGGGATCCACCTAAAGTGGCTTAATATGTGCCAAGTGTCCTTAAGAAAACAAGAGGAGTAGGAAGTTTTGAGATAAAAGCATCTATCCCGTGGATGTGGATAATGTGGAGGGATTAGTGTGTGGTGGGGAACCAGTGAGTTGTAGGTACCCTCACTGTGGTACTTCCTGTACTTGCAACACAGATGGTGTGCCGAACAGACAGTAAGAAAACAGGAGGAGCAGAAAGAGATCTTAGAGAAAAATGTGTTTTATGTTCTTTCTATTTTTGAAACATGCAAATTTCAATTGCTGCACTGACTTTGTGGAAGAATAAACAACAAATTCTGACCATACTTACAAATATAGATTTTATCATGTAATAATCTGAAATATTTTCTACCATCTCTGAAGAAGTTTGCATCGCTAATTCATGTTTGTAAAATCTTAATTTGAAAAAGGGACAGATTTTGTATATTTTGAATAGTGTATAATCTGCAGATGTGAGTTCTGTCATAGCAAAGGGTCAGTTACACAGGAGGGATCAAGCCTGATTCATGGCCTTCATTATGATAGATATCCCCCCTTCTCTCCCTCTCATGGGACCCCTTAAATTTTTTTTATATATTTGTCTTGAACTACAGATGGGAAGTGTTATCCAAACTAGAGAAACTTGATACAAGTTTTCCTGTCCACATGTGGCCCAGGTGGAACACCCCTGTCCATTTGTACCCCTTGGGGCTGGGCCACAGATATCAGCACAAAAATCTCCTCTTCCTGTCACACAGAAGCTTCAGTAGATTAAACATCTAATTGTCCAGAATGAGACCACTATTTTAAANCTTCTAATAGCCTTTTGACATACTCTTGGCTTCTCTCGACAACATTTTTGTATTGTTTGCCAGTCAGTTTTTTACACTTGATGTTTGGCACTAGTAACTGTGTGGTGGGTCCATTTCTCCATGAATGATGCATTGGGAAATAATTAGAAACATGCTGTAAAGAAAATGGTGGGAAACTGAGACCTAGAAAAAAAATTCAGATGTCAGTCTGAAAAATTTGTACCAGATTGTTAGAGGTCAACCGGAAAATAGAATTAGGATTACTGTCCATCTTGGTCAACTTTCAACATGAATAAAAGGGAGGAAAACTACTTGATGTTGTGATAACTTTTTGCGAACTCGTCACACATTTAAAAATCTGTGGACCACCAAGATGTTAATGAGCTATTAAAATTATCCACATTCTTCTGTGGTTTCTTCAAAGGACAAAAATGCCATCTTTGCAATACCATGTGATATATCCATGTGCTAACTAGGAACAGGGCTTCTCTCATGGAAGCAAGAAAAGCAATTAAAAGGGTAGTTAACGCAATGATTTCTTGGTAATGGTTTCTGCTCTCATTCGCACATGCTGGTGGTAAAAATTTAGCCAGAAGCCCAGCCATATTAGCTTAGCTGCTTTCCAACTAATACCCTGGATTTCTGGCTAGTAAAAATTAGCTTGATTTATTTTTCTTGTATCTTGTTTATCATCTTTGTTACAAAACATGTCCATCTATTTGGAACATTTTGCTTTTGTTTACAGCCCTTGGAAAGGCAATGAATATTATCTCATATGCTGCAAAACATCATCTTGGCAGAATATCTGTCTAGTGTATCTCTGTCTTTTGGTGGCTGCTTCATACATTGGGAGAGTTGATACTCCAACTGAGCCTGTGATGTGGCAGGAAGAAGTGGTGAGGCTGGGACAGTGATCAATAGATGGGAGCTATTTTTGTGCAGCTGGCATGCGAAGGGCAGCACGGTGGTCAGAGTCCTGGATAGCTTTTACCATGACCACCTGACCTCCGAGCCCTTTCACATCAAAACTGTAGTAAAGTAAAGCATGCATGCGTCTAAAGTCGGCCTGTTTTTAGATCTTGGACATTGATAAAACATAAGGAAGAAAAATGCATGGACAGGAGGACAGATTCGTAATGTACCCTTCACTGTGATGAATAGGAAAAGGCCGTGCCTTAGCTGAAAGGAGAGCGGCAACTTTCCGTCATTTTGGTACACCACTGTTGGATGAATGGAAGATTAATGGCATAACTCTCTTATGGCTATATCTCTTCCATTTAAAGTATGGAGAGCATTGCTGACATGACAGACAGTGTTTAATCCAAGAGGAAAAGGCGAAGCTTAGTTCGGCGGTGTCCCTTTGCACTGTGACATGCTGTTTCTCTTGCATCTGGCTGGAGACGGAGAGCAAGGATCGCCTCTCATGCTGTCTCTCATATCATGTTCCTGTTATGATCCCTGTAAAAATAGAAGAGCCGACATGACAACCATGCTTGAAAGTCCTCCCATTATAACCACTCTGACTGTTGTAGTTGTGGTGCGAACCGACAGGGTTTTGAATGTGAACTTGCTGACTAGACCTCCCAGAAGTGGTAGGGGCATGCAGGATCATTAGTCCCTTTCTTCTAGGCCTTGTTTACAACATACATTACATATTACACAAGCTTGGCCATGGTTCACTGTTCTTCTGTGCAGTGGAGCAAATTGGTGGGTCAAGGTAAAACAAGGTCTGTATTCAGGACTTAAAGGATTAAGAAGTCTTAACACATTCTTAAAGTATACTGATACTTTTGGTACAAACTCCTGAACAACGTCTGTATGTTACTTCTGAAGTAGTAGTGATTGAGTTCTTTTTCAATTACCATATATGACTGCCTTGACTTGGGACAGACCATTAGATGAAGGAGGAATGGAAGCCTTAAGCAAGAACTGATTGCAATCATACATAGTTGTCTCATTTGAAGTATAGATGGTAGCAAGTACTACACACAAGGTTGTTAGGGAAAGAAACAAATGATTCGGATCTAGCAGCGTCCTTTACAGTTCGGTTCATCCCTAAACAGTTGCTGCATGACACATGATGTGTATCTATCTGTGTTCCCAGAAACTGACGCATCTTCAGTAATAGATGATATGAAGCTATGTCCAATTGCGTCATTGGGGTCGACCGGTCAGGTCTGTCCTTGACACAACGACTTTCACCCAACAGACACTGACAAGTTACGAGAACCGTTTTTCAAGTCAGTGATTTGAATGATTTCAAGAATGCATTCATCTGGAGAAGTAAAGTACTTTCAGACTGTACTTAAGTTAAAATATCTCAGTTTTCTTATCTTATCAGGATGGCCTGCCAAGGAAATGGTCTGGGAGAAACATTATATTGTCTCACCTGTTTCACAAAAATACATCTGGAGGATCCATTTCTGGTGCTAGGTCAAGTCCATTAGAGTAGAAAACTCCCATCGGGTGTCACCTGTAGGGGAATCCTATGGAAGCAGGGTAACAGTTTACCTCCAATATGTTTCCCATGCCCTTTTTTCCTGTACAGTGCCAAATCACACATGAACTTGTCTGTCGAGATTATTGGTGGAGGCAAAAGAGCTTTCCCACAGGTCTCATGTCTGTAGTTACCCTATGCCACATGGTCACTGTGTGCAGATAAATTTCTTCTCTCTCCCTCATTATTGAGGGAGGATGAGAATACAAGGGTATGGGGTCAGAAAAGGGTAGCGCAAACAACAAATTCAGGTTAAATTGTGGCAGAGATACGACCCTTTTTGGCATGCACACTTGCACATTGTGGGAAAGTCAATACCAAACAGTGCATAGTTATAAGGAGATAACATAAGAAGGTTTATGTAGGATTGTTTGTTATTAGGAAGAGGGAATTTTGCGAACGATGACAGAGAACTTGAATACTGAAATAGTTCTGTAGTTAGGTCAGTGTGGCAGGTAAATAAACATATATCTAATGTTCTAACATTTTAGACCGTGTATGTGGGAGGGTTTCTAGGTGCACATTACAGCTGTGAGAGTTACGCCCTCTACAGTAAGAAGAGCGATGCTATTCCTGACTAGAACTGACAAGTCCAAGTTGTGTCAGGGTAAAGTTACCTGGCAAGTAGCCTTTACTGGAGGGCTGAAAGACGATAGAAGACCCCACATTTTGCAACATCTTTTCCTATTTTACTTGTGTCAAGCAGACAATAAATCAAACTATAATTTTTTTTATTTCACAGGAGTATCCAATGTAGGTGGGAACAGGTGTGTTGGCTTGATTGTTGCTAACAGATGTAATTAGAGTAAGCCTGCATGAAAGTAAGGCTTACATTGATTTTCTTTCCAGATTATAATTTAACACCATTTAACCTCCCAGTAAGACTTCCCATCCAGTCTTTTTGTAAGAGACCTTGCAGCTTGAGAACAGGTAGTTTGCAGTTGGATGTGTATTTGTTATCATAGAGACAAAAGTATATTGAGGCCTACTCTATATGCTTTATTAGTCTTGATATAGTGATGGAATGAAATCTAGAATAGATACCACAAAATTGAGAGGGAAGCACACAAGATGGGGGGTGTACAGTGTACGTCTTCTGCTGCATAAAAAAGAGGATGAACAGTTGATGCTCCCCCCACTGGAGTTAAAAAATGAGTGCTTTGTGAAGAGGTAAGGCTGCCATGCTTGGGCAGCTGCCTTCTGAGGAAAAGCACCACATGGTTCTGAAGTGGGTCCCCTCCAGCTACAACAGACAAGACTTTGTTTCCTGAGTCAGTGAGTCAGCAATGCCTGGATTCTTTCCAAACCTCACCACATCCCCATCTGGCCTTGGAACAAACCATCCTGCAAGAAAAGGGGGTCAGATGGTAGTAGTCAGATGGGATAAATACATTTTCTTCAATCCTGAGAGAATTTCTTAAGATCCATCGTAGTGTGTTACTCTCTTTCTTACCAGAATTGCAAATGTAGAAAATTGTCTCTATCTTGTGTAATATCATGATGATGATGTGTAATATCAGTGGTTGATAAAAGATACTGTACTATCTTCTTACCCCTACAGATTGATACATGGTACAGTCTCAAGGACTAGATGGTATAGAAACTTTTCCTTCATTCAGCTCAGGGATTGGATAAGAGGGGGGTCAACAACAAGGGAAATCAACTTTCCCCAGCACTTTCATACTGGGTAACCTGTAGTTGACCTTACACAACAAAGGTACATTTGAGAAATTTGGCCTGGGGGACACAATTACTGAAGCCGGGTAAAACAAGAATGTTGAAAGCTTTGAAGTTAGAGTCTAAAGTAGGTTTTATTGTTGACAAAAGAAGTGTAGCTGTTTCTTACCCTGGTTCCAGGAAATTCAGTATTATCAGTGTAATATTTAATACATTGAGTTGCAATGCAGTTTTCCACCTCAAGATTTTAACATACATGTATGCTTTCTATAGGTCATAATTCTTTGGATTGGAAAAGTGGAAAAAAAGATTTAGCAGGTGCTAACTTTCAGCAACTCCGGTCCGTACAGATTTTGAATCTCACCAAAACTTGGACATCATGAAAGATGAGGATGTTATTCTATGAAGGAACATTTCCTGCCAAAACTAATACGGCATCACTTGGGAAATGCCAAAACTTTCTGAAGAAACACACAGCTAAGCCCATTCCAGTTTGAAGAATAGCTTTTTGGACAGACAGGTTGAAGGTTTTTTAAATGGTTTGGTGAACAATCTGAATTCCAAAGTAACAGACTCTGTCACAGTGGGTATACATCAAAACAGTGAAAAGATATCTTGATCAAGAAAAGTAAAGGGAAGAAGTAGCCAGCTACAAATGTGTTGGCAGTAATATTTCAAAAGATAATTGACTAAAGCAGAGGACTGAATGGACTTGTGATGATGTATTCTTAGAAACCCACCTCACAACTTGTTAAGAAAAGATGGCTTGCAGCTGCTGGTCCAAGGATATCTGAAGAACTTCAGAAAAGAAGGGCTTTGAACATTAGACGTGTGACGTCAGTACAGCTTCAAAACTTCAGATGTTACCTGTTGACAGAACTGCCGTATTAGCGTAAATTATACAGTTATTGTTGGCTGGTGCCCACATTTTTGTTCCATTTGTCCCGTAAGAAATTTCTACATTTTGAAGACTTGTGTACAAGTTGATATAGTACAGCTGTGTTTGAATATACATACCTCCCTACACCTGTCAGGTAGGATTAAGATGTAAAAAGGTTAGAATAAGTTAAAAGGCTCACTGAACTTTGCCAATTTACCAATTACATTTTGAAATATATATGCTGTACTAGTTACTAACTAAGAAACAAATACTAGTAAATCTTTCAGAATTGATAGAACTATTAAAAATGCATCTGAATTTGTGCTGAAAAGTAAAGGAATCGTATAAAATATATGATCTGCATCGGGACAGGTGCAAAGATCTGTGTAGTCAGGAAATTCCTAACAGATTGTTCGGTCAGGTCTTATATTGTGATAGGGTAGGCAGGAGGAGTGATATGTGTATGAAAGGCATGATTCAGACAACATGATACCACCATTGTTCCACAAATTGTTCTTAAACCATACGATGTGCGTCACTGCATAATTTTGGGGTTCGAAAAGTGAAGGGGTTGCAGACTATATGTGGCAGGCTGTGCTAGGATACCATGTCAACATGGATAGTATATTTCACCAAGTATGTAGCTCACAGACACAGAGGTCTCAAGTTGCATGGGGGAGGGGGGTCCTGTCCTGTTGATATGTTATTGAATGTGTGTAGTAATAATCATAAGAGACAAATTGAAATCAAATCAAGTTGTGCCCGCAATGGGTGGCACGCATATCAAAAACAGTGTGTGCAATGGTATCTTGATCAGGACTCAGTTCCTATTGCAAGATTTTTTAAAATCATTTGTACTATTGGATTAAGGCAAGAATGCCGTAAACTGCTCACTTGGGAGGGGTAGGGAGGGGGGCATATTTTTTAAGTTCTGCCTGTGATGATATTGTAGAACATGGCAAGACAAGGTTTGACAAATGCTCTGTTTTGTATTCCCATCGATTCCAGTGCAGTGCCCTTTTGTATAAGATATTGGTTCTATTTCTTGGTTAACGGTGCGTCAAGGATGCCCCTTAAGCAAAAGTAACAGGTTAAAACTTCCATCTATTCCTTGATGACTAAATCAATATTTCATCCTGTTTGGTAGGGAAATACATGACACTGGGGGACCTGAAGTGATTGAAAAGACTCCAATAATTGACACTTGTTCCACATAACTGATTCTGAAGGGATGTGGTTATCAGGATCAAGAAATTAAATGGCCTGAGACCTACTGTTATCAAAAACAGTTTAAACCTTTACTTAATCTTGTGAAGGATCAGGAAGATAGGATCTTTGGTGTCATGTTATACCAGAAAATGCACTGTAAGATATTGGCTTATACCAGCCCATTGGTTTAAGTATGAAAATAAATAAATCTAGGAACACTAAGAAAGTTCCCCTGCAACTTTACACCATTTATTACATAATTTTGATAAATGGTTCTGTAACATTCTTTATTGATTGTTTTTCCCTTTCGTTCTCCAGTACTCTAAATGCAAATGACAAAGAAGGGAGAGTTGCTTCTCTTGCAATGAGATTGATGCCTGTCAGAAGAACTAACACACACCTTTTTACGACACCCAAGCATCATTTCACACCTTTATATTAACTGCCGAATTATCTTTATAAGCGGGGGCCCACCCCAGTGGCTCGTATAACTTTTTGTCACACAGGTTAGTGCCAATCTAATAATCAGGCAACCTGGAGAGTGATTTGGAGAGTGTTTGTTCCCTGGCTCTTATTTCATCTGTTCATTTCTTTGCTTGTTCATTCCTTCCTTCCTTCATCCCTTCATTCTTTCATTCCTTCATTCATTCATTTCCTCACCCTCCATTATTTTGTCCATTCATTGATTCATTCATTCTACAGTTGTAACGTCATACCTCAGTTGAATAGTCAAAAAGTCATGAAAGGACAGCACAAGTTAGATATATAATCTGCAGAATCACATTTGGAACATTTCCCTCAATTTTGTTATCTCTGACTCAACTACGAATTATGATGAGAGACTGATGAGTATAATTTCTTCAGATTGGAAAAACCAGGTGTCATGTAACAAAGAAGTCCTTTAATCTACTTTTCCACTTTACCTGCTTGACCCAAATTCACTTGTCAATCAAAGCATTGTTAAAAGGGGCCATTTGGTAATCACTGGCCCCCCTGCTGTTTTATAGCACGATCAGTAATGTTTTAAACTGTCGATCTACAAAGTAGCATTTTTTGAGTGCCATCATTAACTTGCATGCAAATTGGAAATGTATAGAATGGCATATTTGTGTATTCTATAGTAAAACGGCATCTAAGATTGTCAAAGTGGGTGGCATTTACATAATTATTCATCCTCTGGCTTTTTTATGACAGGTTTTGGAAGACACCTGTTAGTTTTAAATAGTAGTATGCTGCGTTCTCACAAAATAGATGTTCAATTTCCCCTGAAAACCTTACAATTGTGAGTAATGCTTCCTAGTTTTGCAGAAGACAAATTCTTTGCTTCTAAATTCGAGACATTTCATACTGAAAACAGATGTGAGCGTACCTGAAGATTGTGAGTTTTCCCTGAGGAGATGTTTAAGTTTATGTTATCAGCTAATGAATCAGTCCTGCCTGAAGCACCCTGCCCTCATCAGGAGTTTTTATCTTCACACCTGATCAAAAAGTTGATCCAGACACAAAGCGATGGAATGACTCCATGTGCCCGTCCAGGTGTAGGTTTGACAGCTTTAATTATGTCGGCACTCCCAACACAAAAGGCAGAAAGGTGCCTAGTTTAGGCAGTTATGTCCCCATCATGTCAGTTAAATGCGTACACATTGAGTATTTTGTTTGAAGAATCATGAAAGTATAACAGCGACAACAGTACTCATGAATGTGTATCATTTGAGAAGATGCCACTAAGGTCTCAATGCCTGTATTATACATACAACTGATTTATAAGAAAGAAATAAACGTTTTGTCTTGTAAATTGGCAGGACATGTATCTTAATGCCTTGAGTAAAGTTTAACTCAACAGTGTACATGCCCCCCAGGGCAGTGGACTCAAATAATGGGAGATTTGTTTGGGTAAACCAAGAGAAGGTGTAGAAAAAAGGAGTGTACGCTTATAGGGGAGAGAGTGAGAGGAAGAAAGACTAGTTACTAGTAGTTACCCTTCATCATGTTCATTCCCTTTGATTATTTGATTGACACTGTCAAAACATCAACAGATAGCATACTCCCCTCACTTGATTGACAACATGAAAACAGACTCGGCCTTTGGAATAAGCCCCTGAATAAAACTTCCAGCAATGAAAGAAATTGCTTCTCTTCAGACCTGGCTCTCTGTCACAAACCTAAGTCATGTTGAGTAATCAATGGACAACCAAGAGTTCTCACTTTAACAAGGGCATTTTTCGGGAAAGCCATCCATGTTGCTTGTAACTTTCCTACATGCACCCCTTTCCATTCCTGCCGCTATCGGAACTTGTTTGACAGAGGCACAAGGAGTTTATTTGCCTACGATAACAGTTGTGGTGGGAGTTTTATTCTTCCTGTTTGTTCTCCGATAAGGGAGTTGAAAGGTAGTACTACCATTTTGCAGGTTGCCTTTGCCGTGTTTGCCATGTGCTGTGTTGTAGCAACACACCAGACAGCAGTCTCCCACTTGATGTAAGTGTTAAGAGCTGTACGGCCTAAATTCCTACTTAAAACCATCCTCTCTTGACACCTCAAGTATTCATTTGTAGATTAGAGTGCAGGACTTGAAATGTGCAGGCTACTTTTCTATGACTCATATTTCATTTTCAAGGTTTCAAGTTTAACTAACCAGCCTGCCTAGTCATAACATGTGACAGACCATTGCTTTTTGATAGATGATGCCAGTTTCAGTTGCACAAAGACATCACTAGCAAGGTTTAGCCACCCAGGTTCGGTTTGTGCCAGGGAGTCAATGTGGTCTTTGTTGGACAACATGAGTGCCCAGTGGCTCCTGACCTCCTTGTTTCCTCCAATTCCAGTTCATCCATGCAACCATGTCTCCTAGTTAGGCTATGTGACCTCAGAATGACCCGTGTCCATCCCAACAGATTATACAGATCATCCCACTATCAGATGTAGATGACAGGGATTCACAAAAGAAATCACAGCTTTATCACTAAATACAGTTCTGCGGCGCTTACATTTGCCGTTCCTTGTACTGAGATAGGGAAGTGATGGTTGACTGGCACGTTAGCGTGTATACAGACTGCACTGGTCCTTGTGCTCTCAATTTGTGTGTCCATGGTCTGTGTACTGATTCCTCATATAGTTTGGTCTTATATGGAAGAAAATGTTATCGCCGTATGATGCCTTCCATCTAAGATCAACAAATAAAATTGTTTTGGGATGTGTCATATGACTCTTGTCTTTGCTTGTTGTGGTTTCCAAATGGAGTCCTAGTGAGGCTAGTAGTGCCATCTTTCTATTGTGTTTACCATAATGTTTGCCAAAGTGTCATTTCGGGGAAAGGGTTGTGTTTGCTCTTTATTGTAAGTATTGTAAGTAGACTGTCTGCAGGGTTGGTTAATCTCCTAATGAATGGCTGTAGTATAAATGTCTTTTGTATCTGAGAGCATGGATGGACCAAGGAGGTTAAAAAGGGATGGACTAGCCTGAGCAGCAGGCATCTTGAGGCTCAGGCTTCAAGTCTCTACTACTAGTATTAGTACCCTGTGTTCATTTTGGACTTTGTTGCAGACGGATGCCCAATAAGGCTGATACTTTGACTTAGGACAAATGCTTCAATATTGTAAAATATTAAGTCTGTAATTTTTGGAGTAAGCTGACAGCTGTCTGCTTTTATTGTCTTTTTTACCCTTAAGTACTGGTATGATATATGAGGTTGAGAGACAAGCAAGTCAACCTTGGTTTCAGATTGCCATACTCCCTTCACAGCCAGCTGCCTTTGATCCTCATATTTACTGAGTCATGGTACCAGAACAGACAGTTTTGAGGGATCAGATCTGATGTTCTGTCCTCTGGACCCCTCCCTGCTATATCTCTTTTCCAGAAGCACAAAATGAAATGGTCAATTATATCCAGACACCCCTAGGGTCCAAGATGGGTTATGGATTTGACATATTGGGGTACCAGTCTGATGATGATCATGATATTTACATGCCCGCATAACATATAAATATCATAAGCATCATCAGTCCCAATCTTCCTGATGATAAAAAGGAAATTTTCTTCAAATATGTATCTATAACTAGAAAGCCTATATCAAGGCATCGCTGTAGGACCTAGCGTAGACATGGCCTTGTTAGCTGGTGTCCTAGCCAGCCTCCCAAGTATCAGTTTCACACACCCCTCTGAGCGGCAGTGTTCTACCAGTGACCACCCATTGAAGCAGCACAAAGCTGGCACATCTACAAGCCTCTCTCTACTGTACCCTTGCGTGTCCACATATCTAGTTCTGATGTGTTTTGTAGAACTGGTGAAAACACAAGTAGCTTGGTGGGGCCTCTTCCACAGTGATTTTGCATGGAGCTTAGAGCCCTGAATCCCAACCTGAAAAGATTAAGGGGATTAACTTGGGGTAGGTGACCCCTTTGGATTTGTTAATGGTTAGGTGGGATTAAGGTTGTCATTTACTCAAGGAAGGGCCCAAATGCCTGATTCTACCATGGAGATGCCTTTTTTGTCTCAATACGGAATGCCCAAGGACTGACCTGTGTTACTGTACAACTGTAGAAATACATACATGGTAGGTGTTTATGGATGAGTTTTATGCAACAAATGAATTTTTTCCTTCCAAGGCCTTTCCTCTTTGTTGATATTTTCTTACTGCTTGAAAAAAAACAGGAATGTAAAATTCATCAGCTTGATTTCATACAGTAAACACTTCTACCTGCACAGTTTTCCAGGATCCCCCCCCCCAAAAAAAAACACAATTTATCACATTTTAATTAGATTTTCGAAGAACTACAGTGACTGTAACCCTTTGTAAACTTTACCCACCATCTGTGGCAATGCAAACTGCACCCCGCAGCTACCTAGTATCAATCAAGGGGAAATGGAACAAATTAAGAAAATATTTCATGTTGTTTAGGGTGTAGGTTGTATGACAGCTCTTCCTCCCTTCACCATGCTTCCTGCTGAGGGGCTCCAATGCCCAATTTAGCTTGGACCAGATTACAGATGGCTTTTCCATACATGTATCCTGTGGAGAGTGTCTCACCCCATCAGTCCTAGGTACTACTGTAGCAGCAAGAAACTTCCAGGTGCTAACATATTGGTACAACTGAGGAAATGTGATGTTTTCAGGGTGTCGGGTTCAGTTGGATGTTGAGGCTTACAATGGCAGTGAAAGTCTGCCAGGAGCCCTGGAAGAGGCTGGTGGCCAGGCTACTTCCTTAGCAACAGGTGCTAATAGTAAATATACATGTATTAGTGCAAGTGAAGAAGACAGCAACATGGCTTTATGATACCTCCCAATGATTCTGTATGGTGAACTTGGACATAATGGTGCACTACGACAAGGCATCATGAAAATGTTTTTTTTGTCATTCAAGAAAACCTTGTACTATCAGCCAAAGGACCATAGAAAATGCACGAAGCTTTCACTAGATTACTGCTTTATCTTTTTGTTATGTCTGTTTTGTACTATTGTAGAAGAATGTTATACACGTGGCAGGGCTGCTGAAAGGAAGGTATGTGGAAAGTTGTTAAGACAGCAGAAAATGTGTAAATCACGCAAAGTACAGAACCATCTGTCACTCAAGCAAAAGTCTGCATCACAATAACAAGCACTGTATGCCTTAACAGACACCTGCCAATCATAGCCTCAAGGGGACTTAGTATCGATGACACTTGGAAGGCAGATTTAATAATGGCAGACAGTGGCATGTGACAGGTAGCTTTACTGGTTTCAGAGACACATGGTAACCCTAAGCTCCACATTCACTAGTATTCATAAAGTAGATCCTTTCATACCTGGGCTTTAGGGAGAAGTAAAAAGGATAAGGACCTGTTTACACGTAATCATAAGCATAGTAATTGGTGATGTTCCCCATGACTAGTTGTGGGTCATTTAAGGTTTTGCACGGTTACTGCCCATCATTATGTTATCACCTGTCTTTGTACATCAGTTTTGAACACTGCTGAATGCTTAATAAATGGTCAACTTCTTACCTGTACAAACACTTTTGTAGAAACATGCTTCACAATCATTCACAGATAATGCCCCTCAACGCAAATCAGATCATTAAGTCGTAAAAAGATATTGCCTTTACTGTATTTCTGTGATAAAGACATACGTTTATGATATTTAATTCTTTCTGTAGGGTGGATTTAATTGGTTCCTTGTTACTGTTGGCAGTTTTCCATATAGCTGAACTGTACACAATGCTTCCATAGAGAGGAAGAAGACTTTTCGCTCCCTAGTTGAGCATCTGGCCTCTTGAAAAACATTTTGCCTCATTTTTGAGTGGCATGAAAGCAAATGCAGAGGGATCCCCATTCCTTCTGGGGGACAGGGTGAGGAGAGATAGAGGCCATCTGGGAACAAGGTATCCCCTGGTGTAAGATTATGTTGTCAGAAAACTGGCTACCAGAAAAGTCATTCACCAAGTCGTAAATTGACTTTTACATTGTTATTCTTTCAAAAGGTTAGGGTAGAAACCTTGCTTGTAGTTGAGGTGGAAATGTCAGTGGTGAGATTTTATGCTTGTGCAATTTTGCTGGATTATTGCCAGGAGAATACAGGCATTTGGCTGAAAATCTGGTGTTAAATAGGATGAATCGATTGGTTACACCTGGTGAATAGGGTCTTTTGTACACCAGGCATGTCATCTGGTAGCTAAGGGGTCATGTGATACCCAGAGAATTGGTGGCAGAAGGTGGGCGTGTCCTGCTGCCTGTTACCATCCCTTTTGTCATTCATAAAAAAAGTTGATGAAAACATATGTCACATCTCTTTGCCCATTGTACAATTCCAGCATATTTGACCAACTAAACATAGTTTCAAGAAATCATATCAAAGAATTGATTTGGAATGTCCACTTAAATAAAAGGCGACTTTAACTACTTCTTTGCCGTGTATCTTCTTAGGAAAGCTTACTGTGATGCTGTGGTTGTGCCTTCAGTTAAATTCTCTCGAGCCCCTTACCTTGTTATAGGATCATTGCGCTGAAATCTCAGATCAACCATTGTACATTAGGGGATTCAACAAGGTTTATTCCATGGTAACAAATACTGTATTCTTTAATTGAGTAGAATTTTCTTTCTGAGATACAAAGAATGGAATTCTGCTCCTGACAGCCACCAAAATGTTCTGCATCAAATTTCTTAGCCTTTTATAGCAAGGTTTTGCAGGCTGAGAGGATAGGTTGGGAACCCTGTGTCATTATCGTGTTATGTACCAATCAAATGTTTTGTAATGTACAATATCAGGGCGGCTGAAGAAGTAAAATTGTTTATCTCAGAACTACATGTGTGTCACCTTGGTCTGTTTGGTTACAGAAGTTATAAAGCTTGATGCAGAGGAATGACATACGGATGTAATAGGATTGATAGCTTTGAAGTTGCATTAGTTTATCCCTCTCTACCTGTATTCCTTACCAATGTGAAAGGGATAGTCCATTGTTGTTTGCACAGGACTTAGGGGACTGCATGGGAAAGAAAATCAATCAGTGTTCTCAGGTTGAGGAAGTAGTAGGTTTGTTGGTTGTTGTCGTTCCATCTCAGTATAACCAAGGTAGAACAGACTATCATTGGTTTGGTAGGTGTAGTTGTGAAGAACAAGATTTTCATTCCAAACTAAACTAATGGCTGGCCCTTGGGATAGACTTCCTGTGAATAATTGATGCAATTTATAAGTGTTTTGGAGTTCAAACAAAGCTGTGATAAAATGTAATCATAAACCACAAAACCTTTTGAACACCTTAAGAAGACATTGATGAAGTGGAAACCTAAAGATACTTTCTTCTTGGGTCAGTAAGTGTTAACAAACTTTCTCCTTTCCTACCTTTGGAAACTGAACTGACCTCATTGTCATGCCACTTACGATTGCAGCTAAAACAAGAAAGTTGTGTATATTGTCTGTAAATAGAGCATTACACTGTTTTTACATACAGACCAGCCACAACTGAACAAGATGACTTGTTGAGGACTGGGAACTGTATGGTCATCTGTTACTCCTCTGGGGCAGACAATGCAGCTATTCTACCGTTTATCCAAACACCCTCCAGCAATCAGACAGTATTAACTGTAATGGCTGAAACTCACGCTTTCTTCTTCTCCACTGAAAGGAAATGTTTTTCCCCTCACTTCCATCACTTCACTACACATCAAATTACCCAGAAACCTCTTGTGTTCTGCTGATCGCAGGTGGATTTAAGGATGATCTCCTGATCACCCCGGCTTCCCGGTAAATCCAGGGATGACGGGTTCTTGTACTTTAACAAACAACTACAGGATCAACCCTACCTCCAGGGGGAAATCAAGAAACTGTATCATTATTGAAAGAAGAAAAACACTTTATTTAGGAGAGGTGTTGGTGCAGTTACTGGCATTCTTTGTGGAGGATTATTTTAAATGGTGGAAAACTGTTTTTCTGATTATCCTCTGTTGCTAGGGGATTCTTTGATCCTGTAAGTGGTATAATAAGAATGTTCAGAGCTTTTGATTGCATAGTTGTCGTCAAATGTTCCAGAAAGATTTCTTGAAAGCCATTGGTCTTTCTAAGGTATTCAAGTAAAATGCAATGTCATTTCTTTGGTACAAAGACCTCTAATTATAGAGAATCAGTGTGTCAATAAAGATTCTACATTGGTAATTTGGTTCATAGAGGCTCAGAAAATTATGTGACCTTCAAAATTCAAGCCATTCAAAAACTGCACAAGTAATCAAATGTCAAGCAACTGTTCCTTCAGGATTGTCTGTGTGCCAGTTGTTAGCTGACAATTACAAATTGAATAGTGTTTTGGGATTTCTTGGCATTTAGAGAGAGAATCCTCCAAGGTTCCTGGCGATCAGGCAAAGTTAAAGACTGTTGCCTCCAGCTAAGACTTAACACCACATGAGATACTTGGACGTCCCTGGATAGGAAATATCTTCGCCGGAGAGGAAGCTCCTAATGAAGACCGGAGATAACCCAAGCCCATGAGAAGAGAGAGGAATGGAGGATACTTAGCATCTTTAACCTACCGGTAGTTCAAGTTGCTGGCAGTATCAGATAGCTCTAACTATAATTGCTAGTCTTTGATGTTGTGCATGTTCGGCAGACTTCCAAACTAGTCTAAGCATGTCTGGACATCATGGCTCCACCTAGGACTCTTTCTGGGCTGCTAGGTCACCAGAGGTTATGGGTAAAGGCCTCATATTGACCATTGGCTGTACAGTAATACAATAGCAGCTACTAGAAAACTAGCCCTCTTCCTCTATCCCTATCCCTCTATCCCTATCACTGTATCCCTATCCCTCTATCCCTCTCCCTTTCCCAATTACATATCCCTCTATCTTTATCCCTATCCCTATATTCCAATCCACCTATCCGGGTACCGACAAATACTTTTCAGTCAGTCCTGTTTCCTTTAAACTTTTGCTGTTCTAAACTCAGCAGTGCCCTGTGTCAGTGTAGTGTAAAAAGACACCCATAGAAACACCAAGCATAATCCTTTGGCAGGGAGAAAACATTGCACCCCAAATCTGACCTTGGTGTTTCCAACTTGAGCCCAAATACACACACAGGAGTAGCGAAGTGTGTGATTGCAGTCATTCTGTTGGTTTAGCAACAAGCACTTTACAAAAAGGTGTGTATTGTGGAAATTATCGCTGCCAGGATTACCAAACAATTGGGGACTAATCTACTTAATCTGGCAATTTGGGGCTCTAATTGTCTCTTGTCCAATACACACATGGATAAGTGACAAACTGTCAAAAGACTAAATCACAGGGGGATACTGTTTATTTTCTGTGAGGGAAGTGATCTTGAAAAGGCTTATCTTTATTACAAATCCATTGGTCAGTCCTTGGACTATTGTTGAGGGGTATTTGGCTTGAGAACTGAACCAAGGACGTCATGAAAGGGAGGCCTTATATGACAGGGGTTCCAATTGACTGTGTTTTGAAAATATTTTCTTGTGCTGTTGGCATGCCGGTGTGAGGAGTCTTTTCAAAATATCCAGCATGCCTGGTGTGGGTTCAGCTGGGAGGTGTTAAAAAGATGCAGCGACCCTTGGTGTGTGGTGAAGATGCAAGAATGTAGCAGAAAAAAGAAATGAAGTGCCAGCAGCATGACCATACACAACAAGCCTCACAATGCTCCATCCTCGGACAATACAGAACAGTTGAACAGCACTTCAGCAAGTGAATGAAGCGACATGTCAGCTAATTTTGGAATGGTGAGAAAATAAATGGGCCCTCCGAAATGGAAAGGTTTGGTATTTTTAGGTACCAGACCATTGGAATAGTTGTAAGACATTAGGAGAAAGGGGGTTTCTTTTAGGAAAAGGGACTGCATAGCTGAAATAACTAAAGAGGTCATAGAGATGGCCTTCTGTGGTTTGCGGAAATGTTCTACCGTGCTTTAGGCCATAAGTAACAGATCCTCTTTTTTGAAAGATACGAATACTACTTAAATATCAACAATGTTTGTCATTAAAAGGTAATGAAATGTATTACTGATGTCCTGTTGGTGATAGATACATGTTGTTCGAAGCAAAAAGCTCACACAATTTTTGTTATACAAAGAAGTTATGAATTATGGAGACTCTGGGGAGGGGGGTGGCTTGATGTGACACATGTCAGGGTGATTTGTCAGCGTCCATCAAGAACCCTGCTGGCAGCCTGTCAATTTCAATAGACAACTATTCATGGCTTCATCATCTCCTAGGAGTGATGAAAAAGTGAGAAAGTTATGAAGGAAAAGTTTGTGACTTGTTTAGTGTATTCAAAACAGTTGTGTACACACTTACATGTAGATCACTAAGGTCAGAATCTTGAGTCAATGTCATGGAAAAGCCCACTTCTGTTATGATTTCTTTAGACTCTTCAACTAGAGGATGATCAATTCTTTTTGTTTCACAGTAGAGCAATGGACCTCTTCCACCTTTTGTGTTTTTGACAGCAGCAATTCTTATGTACTTTCACTGTATTGTGTTGGTGAAGTAGAGAAGGATCTGTAGTTGATGGATTGATTGATCAGTGCTGATGAAGTCTATTTTAGTGGACTGGAAGGAATGTTTAGCAGCATGTAAATAGGCATTGTTGTGCATTCCTCTGCTTCCTTACAGGGACCCTACAATCCCTTAGACAATTCAGAATAGCAGTGTATCTTTAACATCAAAGGTATATATACACTTCTTAAGTGTGATTGTAAATGTATAGTTATGGCTTAACATTAGTGCAAACAACATGGGTTAGTTAAAAGCATTTTGTGCCACTTTGCCAAAGGCCTACTGTAGAAAAATATTCCTTAGACATGTTTCACATGTGTCGTCTGTATGCTACCCAGTATCTGTAGCTACATGAATGCCCTATCACTCATAGGGTGGCGCGCATTAAAGTTAATGTAAATACTGGCCAAGTGGAGTCAACAGATCTAACATGTTTTCCTTAATGTGGCTTTTAGCTAATTGTGTTGGAGTGAAGTAGGTTAAGAAATAAGGTTAGAAGAACTTTGCGACTGCCACATTGGTTCTGTGAAGGCTGTACGGGGCATGAGGTTCAAATCAGGACCCAACAATCCCTGTCCTTCTCTGTTCAACATTGTCAGTGTTATTTAGCATCTTTATTGACCACTGCCTATCTTTTTTGTTTGATTGTGCTGTAGTCTGTTTAGGTTTGGTTCTTTTTTTAACTGCAGGGAGATATTTTAACATATTTAGGAAAAACTTCATGCCTGAAATTCGAATCGTTACAAAAAAGCGATGTTGACCTGAAGGAGACATGGTTTCTCTTAGGAGCCCTAATGACTGGAGTTAAGGTTTGTTAACCTGTTGCCCTGCAGTAATGAGGACGAGAGATACCAGAGCACATGAAGGGGGAGTGTTAGGAGAAGAACTTGACCTGTCTCTTGACCTGGGAAACAGTGGTAGCTGGAAATGCCTGTGGGGAGACAATTCTCGGCTTTCACGTGACGTCACGGGGCTTGCGTAATACAGGCGGCCGCCATTTTGGTGTACCTCGGTGTAGTGCTATGCAGTGTCAAGACGTTGGCACCGAAGCCATACAAGTAATTAACAGCCACACGATAATTCTGCAGTCTTTGATGGTTGACAGATGACAAGGTTTTCAATGAAATTGTACATTTTTGAGAGGATAGGAAGTCAAAGGATACGATGACAAAGGATA
>NW_017802447.1:516162-516661 GCF_001625305.1 Branchiostoma belcheri | reverse complement strand
AAAATACAGTTCCCTGGGACATTAACCCATCGAAGCATAGTGTAATTTTTCGATAGATTTCACCCTCCTTTATGTGCATTCCACTGCATTCCAGTGTAATTCGGTACATAGGATGACCCTATTCTCGGCTTTCACGTGACGTCACGGGGCTTGCGTAATACAGGCGGCCGCCTATTTTGGTGTACCTCGGTGTAGTGCTATGCAGTGTCAAGACGTTGGCACCGAAGCCATACAAGTAATTAACAGCCACACGATAATTCTGCAGTCTTTGATGGTTGACAGATGACAAGGTTTTCAATGAAATTGTACATTTTTGAGAGGATAGGAAGTCAAAGGATACGATGACAAAGGATATAGGACGACAAAACTTGCGTATGTATGAACGAACCGTTCAAGACTAACGTTACTAGTATCTCCTTCACAGTCCTACAGTGGACAGGATCCGTATGTTGTCACTCTAGTCTATTTTTTTCTCAATGAATGAATTAAGAGAGAGAGA
>NW_017802447.1:463574-516142 GCF_001625305.1 Branchiostoma belcheri | reverse complement strand
TGGACAGTTCTCTGTGCGCGGGTCACCCGTGTGTCTGATTCCTTCTCGCGACAACTTGTGACTCGCTCGCGTAGCGGAATGGTAAACAACAATTTCGAGTGGAGCGGACGGGTTATCCCCAATCAAATTATGGTAAGCCTAAGTTTCAGCCTTTCTTGGTAATGTAAATCCTTGTTTTACTATCGGTTGCTGTTTCAAAATTATGGGTTCTGTGTGTAATAATGCAAATGCCAGTTTGATTCATGCCCGCCGGCGGCTTTGTTTGTTGTGCACTTTCATCTAGCCCCTTCGGTTTCGCCGCTGACAAACTGGAGTTCATGAATATTTTTTCAAGCACCAAAAAGTACTCATGTCTCTGTTGGAACCCCATTAGAATAAGAATTTCACATGACGGCTTGTCATCCCTGTCGACAGAAATTTTGTTGGCCGCCTCGAATTTGCGGGAGTAAATCATCGGCGTTGGGAGGGGAGCCTCCGGGCATAATTTTGTTTACGTACCCGTAGTTGTAGTTTTGCCGTGAAAAAAAAGTTTTTTGGGGTAACCTCTCACAACCTATGCATGAATTAGCTTGTGAACATTGACATTACAATATTAGGGTATCATGATAAGCAGAATCTTAACGCAATTTTAGTGCTAAGATCGGTAATTTTGTTGGGCTGTCAGGGTGAACTCGGAGTTTTAGCACTTAGGCTCAAATTGAGTCAGACTGCCACGTGTATCAAAATAAATTCACTTGCACCGTGTAAACTATTGTTTTGTCGATGTTTAATGGAAATTCCTGGGTGCCATTTCTGCATGTACAGGAACATTTCTGACCTCGGTGTAGGGAAGATCACGTACGCGATATCCAGCAGCATTGTCGTGGCGTCGGGCGGCTTTTGGCGTCAGAAGCCCCGCCCGGTCAAGCCGCCAGACCCGACTGTTCCGGTCCGCGGCCCGCTTGTTGCGTTCTGTCGCCCTTTCGGCCCTCGCCCCTCCTTCTGTTCTTTGCTTTCGTCCCAATCTCTGTACTTCTTTCTTCCAAGGTTTTTTTTTAGTAGGGACTCAGGCAACATTGTGTCGGACCCAGGCGGGTGAAGCTTGCCCAAGTCTTTGGCGATAGTAACTCGCCACAATCTTGGGATATTTCTGTGGCCGTATCCCCGCGACTGATCGCAAAAATCCACAATCTGCGATGTTTTTCGGTCAGTTTTTCTTGGTCCTTTCCTTGATTTGTAATCACCTTGGCACACATTGAAAAGATACACTGTGTTTACCACTTTTTTTGACCCGCAACCAGCTACAAAACAATGAACCATGTACATAGCGCATAGGCTACGCGGGGTTGTAGGTACACCAAAATGGCGGATAACACCCGTCGCTAAGGTCGGGTCACGTGACTGAAACCCAAGAATAGGGGTCTGGTGTGTGTTCATGTAGGTGGTCCGGGATTTGGGGAGGGGGGGTCTCCCTGCTTAAAAGGGAGACCCATTTTCCTGCAATAAGGTGCAAGTTAAATTTTTACACCCCATTATAAAACTCTTTAAAAGCTATGCTCTTCTCAAGGCTTATGTATCTGTGGTGATTGAATTTAAAAAAAGTTTCCTTGAATGTTTTCTTCGACACAAAAGTCATCTGACTAAGATATTATACAAGGCTAACAAATGTCTTTTTAACTCCTTGTTTATTGCTGCGAGTGATAAGAGAAGGATTGGAGAAGAAGTGCTGGATCTTGTTGAGAGGAAGGCTCCTGATACTAGCAGTAAAGGGTGACTGACTCCAGTGCCATGTTTGTGGATAACCTTAAACTTGATGTACACCTAGGAAGAATAAGGATATTGTTAACACAAAACAGATGCTATTGTGTCTCCCTGGCTTGTCAAGTTCAAGTTAAAGAACCAGTGTGTGTGTGTGAGGGGGATAAAGTAGAGTTATAAGTACACTTGGGATTCAGCTTGTTCTCAAGTTCGAATGAAGAATTTAATTAATTTTCTGCTATAAGCCATGTATTAAATGTAGTGTAGTCATGCATATTTCTTTGATATCGAGTGTCCTGGTAACTGATTATGAATGCCAATGGGCTAGCCCCTTGCTGTAGCAGCCCTGTGTTGCCCAAGGGCTAGCCTAGATGGGCACCGCCCCTATTGTGGCTAGTTCTATGCATGGAAAGGTGTTGGAAGGAGTTTGACATTGTTGCTCCAGTTTGTTGCTGCAGTTTGTAAGTTATTTTATGTTTTGAATTCCAATGATGTGCATCTACCATCTTTCACTACAGATTGTCAGATGCTTTTTCTTGTTACTGGAGCAACACTTCCGACCTGGGTATATTGCCAGGACAAGAAAACTGTGGAGAAACAGGGACTTGAAAAGAGATCTGTCAGAAGTAAACATTTATAATATGTTAGACTACACAAAACAATGGATACGCTGGCCGTTAATGGTTAGAAGTGAAATATTTATTCCCAAGAAACTCTCTGTCCCTATTAGTTGTCTGAGGCAGTAACTCCTGGTTAGTGTTGTGATCTTACAACAGTACTGATACATTCCTGGTTCCTCAACATTTTGTACAGTGTTTTGCCCTCTTCTGGTTTCTCCTGCATCAAAGAAAGTTTATCTGAAATCTCTGAATTCCTCTGTTTCCTTGAGAGAAAGGTATAAAGACTATTAAGAGCCATGAAAATTTTGCTGTATCAGCCTCTACTATTGTGCCTAAACTTGAAAAATATGCCTGTGTTTCCTCCATGCGGCATATGGTCCACATTGCGTGTGAAATATGTTTGTCCTGGGAATAGGTTAACAGCACAAATTGACTTGTTGTCGACATGTTGTACGATACTTATTTCGACCCCTAGAACTCGGCAAACCCCTTCTGCGAACCCACGCGCCATCAGAGGAAAGAGCTTCATGTTGGTTACATTAAGGTCGGTGTCGTAACAGCTTCCACCTGTCTCGGGCAGATAAACTCGTCCAAACCGGATTTATATCTTCTGACTGTTTATTCCAAAGTCACCTTTATCTGAGAGTGCTTCCTTCCTTTTTCTTTTTTCTTTAATTACTGAAATTTAGACTTCCTGAGGATTTTAGCTTGTTTGGTCTAAGCTTTTGAAGTAACTGACAACTTCCATATCTCCGTAGTAAAACCAGAAGCTAAATCTCTTCAAAATGGCTTTGAGTGACAGATGAAGTTACACCATTTAATGGCATTTCTGTCTACTCTTGTATCAAGTATGAAATAATTATCTAATGTTTAACTTATAAGTGGTATTGCCAACATATGTCTATCCCACTGTAAAAACATATTACCTTGTTCAAAGCCTGCCGACAGTTCCAAGTTAATAGACATGTCTGTCGCTGGTTAAAATGTCTTGCCAAAATTGTGATAATCCTACTTTTGGTTTATTATTGATGGAAATTTCTTCTTTCCTATTCTGTCCCCTCCCCCATATGGCAAGGACTTCAATGCGGTTGATTGCAGGTAGATCAGTCGGGTTGTTCTACTTGGCAATGTGTAGTGCCAAATGTCCATGTAAATATATACTCATAATCCGTCTTGTTTAAGAATTCTGGATACCAGACTCATTTTTACATGGAGATTGCCTAAGTATAGGATATGCTTGGCAGGACAGCATACTATGCAATACATAATGTAGGCTGGCTGGCTGAAAGGCAGATTTTGGGGCACAGTGTTTTCAAGGTCGGCGTCAGCGACCCCTATCAAAAATAAGCCATTCCAACAGTCACTGCACTGAATTATATCCAAACAGACACTTTATTGGTTTAGTAAGTGAGAACCCTAGAGACTGCTAATTTTCAGACAGGCTGTCAACGAAGACCAACGGGATATTTTTAAGCTACAAGTTGCCTTGCTTGGGAATACTTACCTAGACTTATAGTATACTTACCTTAGTCCTAAAACATCAATTTTTCTAAACCTAACCTCTTTTGTCACATATTCATGCTATATTAAGTTGAGGAGCATTGTATTTTTAAGTCATGTGATTGGTCTCTCATGATCACATTTTCTGGTATCACTATCAGTCGCAAGCATCAGAAGACAGGGATGATATTACTGAGCAACTGTCTTCATAACTTTGAGTGTCAATCAGAGACAACTGAGAGGGGTTACCAGAGGTCACAACACAAGGTCCACCACTACAGCTGCAAAAGAGGAAGATTTAATGACACCATGATGGCTTCATAAGTGTCAGGGACATGGGTAATTTCTTTTGTTTTACTCACATACTGTAAAAAGTCGGATTGAACTTAAAGTACGTCTCAGTATTATAGATCTTTTTAACCCTCGCCTCCTGGCGCACGCGTTTCATCCCCAGAAACGTCTGATGACCAGAGACACTGTCTCCATTGGATTTGTCTGGGAATCCTGCCCCCCTCCCCACTTGACCATGGGAAAAACCTCCAGGCGCTCAACAATGTCAACAGCATTCCTGGCCCTTCTAATTAATGTTTTGCCGCTAACATAGTAATTTAGTGGTTCAGAGTGGTTCTCCTGGGGCTCTTCAATAAATATCTACTAAGCCTTTTACTCTATCATAACTTGATGATAGTCAGGCATTGACTTTGAACATCAGCTTCATTGGCCCTGAGAAATAAGAGGAAGCATCCCTGATGTTTTATAGTTCTAACTCCCCACTTAACCAAAACTTACCATTTGATTAACTGAATTGGTTCTCTTCACTTGAACAAGGATGTTTGGAAGACCTGCAGAAGTGTCCTTGAGAGACTGTAGAATCTTCAAGAAACCTGACCATCTTGTCTGTGATGGGACTGTCTGGTGGTGTCTATCTCTTTCCTCAAGAGGAATTTTCCTGCCTGTACCTAAGCTTACACCCCCTAAAGAATTGCATCCCAAAAGGACAAATTAAAGGAAAGTCTTTACTGTAAAGATATAACCCTGATGATTAGGAAGATAAGGATCAGTTTGTGCTGGAAGTACCCTGGCTTCCATGGCTTGTAGGTTAGGCGCTTGGCAATGAGACAGCTTTAGGTGGGGGACTGCAGGGCCAGAGATCACGGTCAGATGGATTCTGTTGGCTTTGAAGTTTGATTCGTGTTTGTAAAAGGCATTTTCTGAAATACCTGTGAGAAAAGACGACTGTGTAAAACGGTCTGAATATGGCTGATTTAATTGCGTGATTTAGAGGAAACCTCTATATGGATCTGAGGGATCTCAGGAATAGCCTTTGAACCACGCCGATACTCCCCCTCCCTACTTCTCTTTGGGAGAGGTCCAAGAAAATGTCCCTGTACAAAGTGAGCTCTTCCTCCTAAACACATAGTGGGAGTTTCTGCAGTCAAACTTGATAGTCCTGTTTGCCGTCCCCTCCACCAGGCTAGTTTGTTGAGGAAGTACCGTTCTCAACAGCGATCCTCTTTGGCGGAAAAGAACAAACGTTGCGGAGAATGCGGCTTGGAGGGAAGAAGGTCGCTTGTAGTCAAACCATAACACAGTTTCTGGCAGAAGAGCTCAATATCTGCGCTATTCCGAGACACTTTAGATTAAGGCTTTGACCACAGTATTAAACAAGTTCTCAGGTTCTGTAAACATTGTGGAATACAACATGGCAAGGTTCTGCCCAAAGACCCTTTTAAGGTGACCCTTCCTGCTATGATGCATGTGTGATCCATAGGCAGACATTTGGCGTTATCTGTGATGACACTCCTCAGACTCTGATAACAAGTAATAGGTCATTACAGTTTGTGATTTTCATTACCACATACTGTAAAAACAAGTGAAAGTGATCTTAAGGACTTCGCCTTCCTGTAGCTTTCCTGGAATTCCTTCTCCATCCTCCTTCCGTCCATCCTTTAAGATGTGACGTTCAGAATTTCACCCTTGTACGCAATGCTTGCTAAACAATGCGGAAAAAGGAAGATGACTTGTTCAAGACAAAGTGGCAAATTGGACAGACAGGCTTGTGAGAAACAAAAAGTACATGTACCACGTAGGTCATGGTCGCAGACTTTTAAGGATGCAGAAACTTCCTTAATAAGAAGGATCCACAATGACTCTTGCTGAAAGCATGCACTCAGTCACCATTGTTTGTAAGATTCTTCCTTATACCATTGTTTTTTTCTCATAAGCAGTGTATCTTGTAAGGTTATATCATTGTGAAGAAGAGGAAGTGTTAGGCCATCTAAAACATTTCTTTCATCTTGGAACCATTTCATGAAGGCCTTTGAGATGTCACCAAAAGTTTGAGAAAAGTCTTTAAGTTATCACCTGTATCACCGCTGTGACAGGTGTACCACAGGATGATGGCTGTACAGCTGTGTTCGTTTCTAACACCTCCACCTGACCTTACGGCCCCTGTGGACCACGTGGTGTCATCATCGGCATGGCGGGCATCCTCGGACTGGCGATCACTGACAGGACCCTGTCACATCCAGGCTCTGGTTTCAAAACAAAGACTCCTGGCAGCCCTCACAGGCCACAAACACACCTGGAAAAGTCAGGAGAATCTTGCTTGTCTAAGATGTCAATCACCAAAGTGTACACTATGACTATAAATATCAGTGCTGTATGCACGGGGTAGTTTGATGTAATACATCTTTTGCATTGGAACAATGTGTAAGAATCTAAGATATTAAGTTGTAAATTTGTTACGAGTTTGCTGTCACAAGTTAGACCTGTGTCTTTTCTTTGCAGACTTCTTTCACCAGTACAAAAATAGTTCAGAAGACCAGTACCATGTTTTCACGTGCCGGGCATAGTCGACTTGTATGTTTTGTCGCCTCCCATACCCTACATACTGGGTCATCGGGTGCCGTGCTGTCCTTTGGGCTTGTGGGAGGGGAAAACCTTGTGTAACAGTGCAATAGATGTCAGCCATCATCAGAAACTTATGACAAGAAACACACAACTGTGTAGTGGCTTAACATTTCTGTAATTCAAGAACTGTCGCCGTGACTGATGTACATGTACTGCTCCTAACTTTTGACATTCTTATCTTATTTTCAAGTCGGTAGATAAGGTACAAGCCTTGAAGGCTTAAACATGTGCTTTTTTTTGCTCTTGGGTGTTTGGCATAAGGATAACTTCTGAAGTTAACAAGCTGAAGACCTACAGCATGCAAAGCCACATTTTCCCATATGTCCTTTCTAAAACCTGAAAACCGTTTGTTTGTTTTTTTTCTAATCCCAGTAAAGCTGAAGCTGTGTCAGTACTGTTCTGTTACTGTTAGATTTTAAACTATTGTAGGGGATTCTAAATTACGTTGATTTCTTAGCATTGCGTGCCAATAGGATTGTAAAATTTGAACTTCCTGTTGTTTATTTTATCTGTTGCCTATGGATAGAATATCTCAAAATCATGTCCAAGGCAAGGGAGTTGTTCTTGTGCTCTTTTTCAATGGTGGATTGATTGTAGTTAATTATCTAACCCCAAACAAGGCTAATTGAATCATAGCTGGCTCAGGAAGTGAAGTGGACAGGGTGTTTAGCAAGGGTGACACCCAGTTTCCCCCAGGAGGGCACAGGTTTTGCCTGGCCTCACAGGAATGCTCTGATGTTCCCTCCCTCTGTAGGATCCTGTTCCTCCTTCCTTCCTTCCTTAGAACCTTCCAAACACAGGACGGAACAATTTGATCAGAAAAACTGGATAATTAGTGTATCAAAGTGTCAGATGGAAATGCGTACTTCATTTATACATGCCTGTTCACCTGAGGATAGTTGAACAACTGGTAGTAGCTGTCGCAGTCTTAATGGTGATGGCAACTCACCCTTAAACTTGGACTTGAAAATGTCATCGATTTCTTCTTTGTTTCCTTGCTGGAAAATTAAATGCCCAGTTGCGAGTGTTACCCCACATGTCAGGTGAAAACAAATACAGACTGTATACAGGGATTTGGAAAAGTTGCAGAACTTCCACAGGTTTCTAAGTATCTCACGGAGGATCACAACGTTACTTGGTTGATCTGGAATGACATTGAGTTGGGTTCTTGAAAGGTAGATCTTGTAGGTATGAATTGTAAAAAGAAAGAAAAGGAATTTATGGGGTTTAGTGAATTCAGTTGTTTTAGTTCTGGACAGATGTAAAAGAATGGTATAAAAACACAGTGACAGGTCACAGTGCTTTTCTGTATCAACCTTGGTTCTCTTCCTGGACAGGAGAAATGAGGTCTAGTTTGAAGTCTCTCCTAATAGGTTAAAAGCAAGTTTAGTCATTTACCTGTCAAACATTGGCAGTTCCACTTACTGATAATATCAGCCTGAGGACTGGTCCATTATTGACTGTGGGGGATGGTAACCTTTAACTTGTGGCTATCTACAAAATGAACACCTCGTAAAATGGCAGAATCCAACATTTACACTGAAATTTCACAAAGATCAAGATTTTTTTCCCCATAATACAGAAAATTGAATCCGAGGCTACCTAACTCAGTGTTGTGGTAGCCTGATGTGGGCTGTTTAGATGTTGCTTCATCAATCACAAAGTGTTTACCTAGGGTGATGGGCAGTTTGTGTGGAGAAGAAACAGAAGCTGTCTGGGATTAGAACCCTCTCCCACAGGACTTCTAAGAAAATACAGAAAAAGGAAGTTGGTGTGGACATAACCTGTAGAACTCAAGGCTATGGACCTTTCAGTCTTTTCCAGTCACCAAAGCTTGTGTGCTATTTCCATCTGCCAACAGAAGAAGGACACAGTCAGTATAAAAAGAACTTAAAAAGTTACGTAAACCCTTTCTCTTTCCAATCCAGGACAAATCAGTTGAAGGTCACATAGATTTCGTTCTTGACCAAGTCGCAAACCTACACGAAGTGGAACCCAGCTTTTGTTAGCTATTTAAAAACGTTTAAAGCCAAAATAGTTCTGTGATAGAGTCACAGAGAAATGAAAGTGAATTTCACATGTAAATAGAAAGAAAACTGTATCAGTCACTCACACTTACAAGTGGTTAGGGATATTGGCAGTTTTGAAGTGTTTAAACAAAACTACCTTGAAAATGCTTTTAAAAACCGGGCCTGGAATATATCACAGTTATTAGAGCTCTGAAAACACCATGGCCGGTCAGCTTCAAGACACAATATGTTTTTCCAAAGTCGCTGTCTAAAGTTTCACCTTGGTTTCTTCCAAAGATATATTCACCTACTTGTAAACAGGTTGTGAAGTGCACATTCACTCAGTTTTAGTTATAATCAAAGTTCTCATTTATTAAGATATTTCTGCAGTACTTTTTGACCCAGTTCTGTCTTCCTGGCCCTAACTATAGGTACAATTTTGGCAACTTGATTTAAGACATCAAGGTCTTAACCCTTGATACATTTGATGCAGACTACTTATTGTGGTTTCAGTGATATATTGACCACTTAAGTGTTCTGTGTTAGTTGAAATGATCAAGGACTTAATGGCTAGAATGAGACCTGATTACTTTGAGGGCAGATTGCTGAGCCAAACTTAGATCTGTTGTCTCTTGGTCAGAGCTAAGTTATGTTCTGAGCTTTCACACCTGTTGGGTGTGGCTCTGTGAGGGGTTTTTGAAAACTTGATATCTGATTCTTGTTTTGTAACTGTCAAAAGGCTCCACAAAAGGCACATTATCAATCTCATTGTAAAATATAGAAAAGCTGCCAATTACCTCAAAGTTTGCAAACCCCCTTCAGACCCTTTTGCTATCTTGAATTTCTTCTGAAATAACTATTGAGGCCCTAAGGCTGCTGGAAGCTATCTTCACTGGTGATGTTGAGTCTAGGAACTTGGTCTTGTGACTCCCTGTGGTCCAGTTGTCATTAGAGATAGTGACCTTGATGTTTACCAGGGTCTCTGTCTTATCAGGATAGGAAGATTCATGTTTGCACTACAGAGAGTTAGGTCCTTGTCATGTTGGTCATGCAATAGGTTAATAGCTTAACAACTTTCTTTGAACAGCATGTTTCTTTGTAACATTCAGCCACTCTACCATATTTTCTGTGGTAACGTCTTGGCCTCCACAGATGTTAGAAGTGAAGGGGAGCTTGTAAGAAGTTTGTATGTTACCTTTGGCAAGGCAGAATGAGCGTGTGTTGTTTCTTGGCAGAGTGGCAACTCTAGCTTGTTCATCTGCAGATCATACCTGGATAAGGGCAAGGTTGTACGCAGTCCTTCTCCAAACATGTAGGAGGAATCTCCTGTTGACTTGATGGGAGGACACCATGACAGGTACAAGGTTGTTCACCTTGTCTGTGTGGGTGTTACAGCCTGGAAGTGGCTACTGTTCCTTAGAAACTATGAGGCAAGTGTCACGGGTCCTTCCTGAGCAATCTATCTTTGCCACTGTCTCATGGACATCAGAGTCATCTCTGGCAAGGGGCGGTAGTTCTGAACTCTCTGTGAGTTTTGGTGCAGTAATGGTATCTAGGCAGCCAGCAATGCTGAGATATGATATTTCGAGGATAGTGGAATCTTGTTTGTTACAGTTTCTCACAATTTATCACTGGGAGGGAACAATATGAGTAATCCATAGCCAAGATTTCTGGCATGCATCTGTTGTATATGTTCTTGAACTGAGATTACATTCCAGGACATCTGGATATAGCATGTAGCGATCTTTCACCTTGAGATAAATGATTTCCTTGGTTCCCACCATTAAATGCCTACTTACATGGTATTTGATGACCATGTAATTATAGTGGCCCCACATACTGTATGCTGATTAATGTTGTTTTTTACTGCCAACAGCTGCAGAGGATATTGGTCAGGTTACAGGTATAGAAGTACCTCACTGATGTTGGCTTACGTGTATCCTTTTAGAGTCAGACATCTTTGTGATGCTTTGTAAGTCCAAATATGACATTAAATCAATAATTTCTGTTGTGCAGTACCGGTAATTTGTTTTACCCCACAAGTGCCATGTAAACTTGCATGGACGAGGCAGTAAAAGTTTGATCTAATGGTTCTGGTTCATCAAAGGTTAAACTGTACTGGTAAGCCACTTACCATACATCTGCCAGACAGGAGTATTTTGGAATATTTACTGTGCAACAGAACCAGGATAATACTGTTGTTTACGATCTGTGGGTTAGGTGTAGGACTTTTTAGGTATGTCACCTGTCAGGACATAAATTTGACAGTCTGCCAATCCCAGAGCAGGGCAGTAAGCTCACAGACATGGAGACAAGTACTGGACAAATTGGAATGGGGCAAGAAGTTTGGTGTTGTTCCAATGGTTGACCTCACTTAAATGTTCGTAGTTCCTTCTTCAGCCTTCTCTGTTCTAGTAGCAGTGTCAGTGATAAAAGACTTAGAGAAGATTTGCTGGAAAGTAGCAAAAGTGATGACTATGGATTTAGGAAGCTGGAACTAACTATGGTTCTAACAACATTCCTGTACCTATGCCAGACATGGTGTTCTCCCCCAGAAAAGATCTATCTACCTTCCAGGGGGACCTGCCCACCTTTGCCACTCAGGAAGATGCAGAGATAGCATGAACAGTATCACCAGTCATGACTATTTGGGAGGTCTCTCCTCCACATGTTCCCTGCCCTGTCTGGGGAGAAGTTGGGTTGGATTCGGACAGGTGTATCAGGACTTTCAACCCCTCCTCATGTGAGGCAGTGACAAATCAAGGTCTCAGCCTTGAGACAGTGGCTGGCAGCATGTGTGTCTGCTGAAAGATTAGGGCCCAGGTGGGGAAAAGGAAACAGACCTTTCACTACAGGGAATTGAAACCATTGATAATGTGGGGCCACACCTGCACTGACCTTTGCGTCTTCTTGGTCTGCCTTTGGTCCTTGCCCTGTCAGACTACATTTAGGTCTAGGAAAGCAAAAACAGAACACTGCCACAGATACCCACTGTACTTTAGAATTACTTCTGAAGTTGTGTAAACATTTTACTGTAAAACTGTGTGCATAGTTCAATTGTGTATAGTCAGTCAGTCTAATAAAGACTATGAGTGCAGGTAGTCTTAGTCAAGTTCTCCCAGCCCTGTATTTTTATCTTGTACAAAATGTCTAAGAACGTCTAAGAACCAAAGAAATAAATGGAGGAGGTCTTCCAAATTTAACTCTTTTGACACTTTCAAGTCATCCTACCAAGTGGGAAACATGGAAATTATTATGTCTATCATTGCATAATTGGACCCTGATGGGCTATAATTATGTTCGTGTGACTTGCGTGTGTTATAGATATGCCTACGAAACATTTGATGACAGCAAATTAAATTCCAAAGTATGGAAGTGATATTGTTGAACTTTGCAAACTTTCAAACCCACTCAGGAAGATGGAGTTATGGTTGAAGTATGTCAATGTGCATATAGTCAGGTTATTGGTTGCTATAGAGATGAGGTAACATGTCATTTTCCTTCACAAGTGGAACTTGTCTATGTCAAACTTGATGCCCGTGTGTGATTTTGTTTTGACAATTCACATCATCATATATGATCGTAATATGGACACCTATTTATATACACGTGTTAGGTTAGATTCCCCTGGTAACCTCTTTACCAGTATCTATAATTCAAACTGGGGCCTGTAAAGTATGATTTGTCTGATGTAATACTGAAGGATAAGCCAGAAAAATGAATTGACTTAGTGTTAAAATAGCTAAGGGTTTGCAAGTTGAAGAAGATTAGAAGGAAGAAAAAAGATCTGCAAGAAATACAATGTATATGCTAATGTGCACAAAAATCACACATAACAACAGCATTGTTTTCATAGCAATAATACTAAGACTTGAGCACCTGAGCTCCACACAGGACAAAGTCATTTGGGATGATTTATACCTCTGTGCTGGTGCCCCAATGTTAAACAATTCACTATTGATTCCACTCAGACCTTAATAGTGTATTGTCAGAAACTATTACTGAGCAACTTCAACTTGCCTAATAGTGCTGTGTACTCAGCAAACTGTGACGGAACTAGTTTCAGAGGCTCTGATCGTAGGGAAAAGATAAATGGTTAAGGATCCCAGATTATACTTTTCTCTGTTGAATCTATCATTTAGTTTATTGGGATACACAATTCATACCTAAGCCAGAAAGGGCTTGACCTAGCCCGAGCAAGGTTATATGAACTTGGCCATACGCTGGTACTAGCTGCACAGTTTCATGAAAGTTGAAATTTCTGGAAAAGTTATTTATTTTTGATAACATAAGTGGACACAGGCTAAAACATCCATAAGTCATAAGAGCAGCAATGGAAAGGTGTGCATGGATGGATGGGCAGGGTATGGGCTGGAATCAATGCAGCTTCTTGAAATCATCACTCATCCAATGGACAGTGGGAATCATGGCACTGTAAAGAAATAGAACCATTACATGTACATGTACGTGATAATATTGTGGATTGGTTAGGGTTTGTAATCTGTTTGTGATAGTCTTACAGAGTGGTAACCAGCATTTTGTTAGTCATCGTCCTAGATTTTGGTATGAAATAGTTCAGCATATGTCCTCTCTGTGCATCTAACTTTTAACCTTGGGAGGAGGGATGTAAGATTAATGTGTTCTCTCATCTCGTGTGAAAGCGGAAAGTGCAACAGAGGTCAGAAATGTGTAGATGTGAAATTCTCTGCATTTCCTTCATTCAGACAGCCTTATAGCTGCAGGCTCCCTGACTTTGCTTCTGGGGTCACAATCTGCACATTTCAGCTGACTGACTGGACTTCTTTATAGACCTGCAAGGGAGACATCAATTATATTCCAAGACAATTTGACAGTTTCTTCCTTTTTCTTTCAGATCTTAAATTCTCAAAGTGTAACACCTTTATTAAAGTGGAATCAATCAATGTTGAAAGGTATTAGAGTCTAATTCCTCTTATTATAGACTTTTACAGATGTGATAGCTACATGTAGATTTAATACCAAAACTCCATTGTGCAAGCAGACTTCTGGCATCCATATTTCATATGTTGGAAAAATGTACTCCCTACTGAGAATGCCATCTTATATCCCTGACCCATGAGACTGTGGTTCAGAAGGCAGGACCCAGGAACTTGGCCTCCAGCCTCGGCTCACTGCCAGCTTTCAGCAACATCCCACCAGCCTCCCCCACTCCTCACACTTGGCCAAACAGTCAGCTGGAGGGAGAATACTAAAGAAACATTAAAGTGGTCTCTGTAAAAGCCATCATTTGTGGAAGAGAGACATCGCAAAGAGACTCTTTTGTCCACTAATAGATGTATGGGGATTTCAGTGAAAACAGTCTGTAGGAATAGTTAGGAAAGCTACTGGGTATTTTTTGCAGTGGAATGAATTTCTTAGGTGGTAAAATGGAGGAAACAGATTTTGATATTACGGAGCAAGTAGTTGATTTCCTTGGTGATGTTGATTTGTTTTCATTGGAAGATAAAGCTGTAGTAGCACCAAGGAGTTAAGTTAATAAATGTATATATATTATGATTCAATATTGTACGAATGTGGCAACAATTGGCCTGTTACCTGGCATGATAAGGAAGTAATGACCTGGTTTTTCCTCACAGGAAAGTGACACCCCCCCTCCCCTTCAACTTTTCACAACATCAAAGTGGTTTGGCATGCTTGCTGTGTTTGTGCTGAAAACTATGACCATTCTTTTGAGAAGCACTTCAGTTTCCTGCGGATGGCAACAGCCCTTGCTCTAAGGCTTGCATCAGCAGTTGTAGCTTCTGTTACAGCCGCCAAGGGGTAAATTTTCAGGTTCGTGAAAGACGTTGATGTATGGGTCAAACCTGGCTCTGGGCTATTAATGCAGCATCAATACCGGGTCAGTCGTTTTTTGTATCGAAGCAGATATTTTTCGGAAGTCAAAGCAAACCTGTGTTACTGGCAACAGACGCGGTGCTTGTCGTCTGTCCCGGCGCCGTATCCGTTAGCCGAGGGTTACATTCCACGCCTTGCCCCGTGGTGACGGGCAACTCGAGCGCCGTGTTCGCAAAAGTCGCCATTGTCAGTGGACCGTGTTGTTTGCCGATCTTGTTGACAATGTTACAAACGTTACACTTGTTTGACCTGCAAAGGTGGGCTGGAGTGCCCCATTCAGGAACAGAGTACCTGCAAGAATGTGGCCTCGGGGTGACCAATTGATTCGTCCCTATTCTCTTTCACATAAACCATCCTTTGAACAACTTGATACACGCGGTACGATGTCGCTCATGAGTCTACTACTATAACTTTTTCCAAGGACTTTGCAAACTTCAGTTCAGAGGAGTGATGACAGCTATGTAGAGGAGGGGTCGTGGACCTTATTGAGATTGGCACCGTCATGTTTACCTGTTTACCTTCAGATTGTTGACATGATTTACTTAGTGTAAACGGGAGTTCCACCTTCTTTGTCAGGCGTGGTATTGACACAACACTTAAGTGGTCAACACAGCTCTCGAGGCTCGACACTGGAGATATTTACCTCCGTCGGAAATCTATGCCCAGGTCTAAGTGGACAACGGAAACGTTTTAATTGACACCGGGAAACTCTTAAGAAGCATATTGAAGGTTAAGAACCTGAAATGTCAAAGTACAAAGTACAAAGAAAATCTCATCCCTCCCAAAGATATTGATGATATCATGATGAGTCCATCCATAGTTAGGATGTTTATCGTCTGGATTTAGTTGCCTAACTGGCAAGTTCACAGTGAGTCATGTAGACCATACAAATACTACACACCCCTTCTTTCCTGTTCTTTAGATGCACGAAACAAAAAGAAGAGAGGTTCTTGCACATTTTTGGGAAAGACGTCATAGGCTGCTAAAAAGAGTTCCAGGGATGACAATAAGAAACTGTTGTGTTTTTCATGTCACAACAAGCAGAACCCACAGGAGCAAAATGTATGCGTTGACTGACTGAAACTGGTGGGAAAAAGATCACAGATTCCTGGGAGTCACCTGGTCTTGCCAGGTGTTGAAAGGATGTTACAATGTCATAAAGGTTACACAAACAGGCCACGTGTTGAGCCGGCAAATGGGCAACATGGTTCAAATGGAAAGGAAATTCAGCATGACGAACCTGGAACAAAAAAAAGGATGAGAATAGCTTTTCATATACCTGTGCCTGTAGACTGTGTGACTATAGGTGTTCTGTCCTTAATTTGGGTCAGCAACTCTGTGAAGGCTGCATCCTTGCGTCATGAGACAAGGATTTGAATGTGCAAGTGGCTATGCGAATATTTGTCATGTACTGTGATCACGGTCTCTCAGCAGAATGGCTGGAATGTGCTTTTTGTTCAAGACCTCACAACAGTCCTGAAATGGTCTAACTGCTGTCAGGTTAGGCTTGTGTCTCCAGGAAGAAGTCTTCAAAAATGTTGAGTGAGCCAGCATGTATCTTTGAAGAATCCAAGCAAAGTTCAACCAACTGTGACTGTTCTTAGCTGTTGACAGATACATGTGTGCAAGTCCGTTATCAAGAAACAAATTTCTTGATGGCAATAAACTTATGAAATGATGGAGCCAAAGTGCTGCTGTATTTTCTAACACCTGACACTTTTCACGTTGTAAATCGACCGAACTTAGGACTACTGTTTATAGATAACAAGCTGTTTTGTTCTGTTGTGCAGGCCTTGGCAAGGTCAATTGGCAAGGTCAGAGTGCTAAGCCCCGACCAAGATAAGATATTCTCCCCAACTCCCATATACATGTACCTGTCTAGACATTCAGGACATGGTCTTTGGCATGGTACTCTTTTGGGGCTGTTGTGTCCTCTTCTCTTTTTTTAACAATGATTCCCCAAAGAAGTGTGTGAAGATTGCTACAGTTAAGAGACCTTGAATTGCTAGAGTATAACTTGGACTTTTACAATATACATTTAACATTATGCAAGGCAAATTTCCATTACTTTCAGATTCCTAGTTGTGTTATATGTTGTTCATATTTATATGGTATGATGACACTGACCTTGGATATCAGTTTTGGCAACTGTCTGTGATGTGAATCATTGCTAAAGCTCGATGACAACAGCGGCAAGACAGAAAGGCGTCAGCCTTGACAAAGACCCTGAACAAGGCTACGGGATCTAAAAATATTGCCAACAGACTCTTTGTATCCATCATAGACTATAATAAAGACTTGTACTCGGAAATCCTGGTTTCCTGAGCAATTAGTATTCATACCACAATAATGTCCAGTATGAGGCCGCAGTCTCACAGCCAAGTTCAGGACTGGTCCAGTCCTACAGACCGTACCATTAGTGGAATATTTTTGTAATCCATTCAGTTTCCATTTCAATCCCTTTGCGCTAGTGTTGGTGGTGAGGGGGTAGTGTCTGATTACTAGTGATTTGGGCTGTATTAATTTTATTTATTGGATTTGGATAAAACATATGTGCGAACGTAGAGCAGATGTGGATTAACAATTCAAGGTGACCTTTGTAGGGTCATTGCTGGATGATCATGGTTATATCCATGTATGTTTCTCAATGTCAGGTTTTACTTTTGACTTACTCCTTTCAAACTGGTTGTAGTTAAATCTAAACTATTGGGAAAATCAATCACTCAGAAGAAAGGTGTTCACTTGAAGACTTAGTCTGGGACTTGTCAGAATTGTTTATCTGACATTTGAACTAATAGAATGTGACTAGAGATTGGCAGGTTGGATTATGTAGGATATGCTGTTTCCCAGATATTTATTATAGTCCTTGACAGACCCTTAAGTTAAACAGTGGTCTGGGAAAGGTAAGGAGCTTAAACATTTATGTATGATGATAATAAAGGCTTCATCGGGCTGAGTAAAAGCTAAAAGTGACAAAAAAGTAACAAATAGCAGTTACTTCAGTATTTGTAGGAAGTTACATCCAAATTGTGCAAAAAAAAGTCTTCCAAGTAACAGCGAAAAAGTATTTCAAGCCCTGGCGTATCTATGTCGTACATGTAGTGAGGTGTTTGGAAAGACTCAGAATTCCAAAGGTTTGGACAACAGCCTGCTCAGGAATTAACATGTCAAACTAGCGATGACAGACTGGTGTGGTGGCACATACAGAGGACAGGAGTTCGCTCCTAACGGTTTGCAGAACGTAACCTTCTCAAGATTGCTGAAGTTTTACAAAACATCAGAGAGGCTTCTATTACCCAAATTTGCCGGGCAGAGTCAGTTTGATGCCCATCTCCATAGCTTTTAATAAGTTAGGGTTTATTAGGGTTTGGAAGATATTTCCAATCATTCACTTTAGACTATTCGTTGAAAATAATCTATAGTATAATACCGGTAGTATAAACTCTTTCTGCAATAGTCATTTGTAGTCTGTTGCCAGCAAATAAGTTGAATAGATGTCCTTTTCAGTATACACTAACAGGGATTAGTATGAGGAATTTGAAAGATAACTTTCGTTGGAATAGAACTGTCACATGTTTTCTTCCTGTCACAGATATTATTTCTTTCAGCTGACTTTCATACATTTCCTCCGAGGCAAGTTGTACATCTTTCCCATCAGCTGTCTGGACCACTGACAAAAATGCCTTCTGTCTGGTCTGAGCCATTTCCGCTGTACTTGAAAAGATGTCCATTTGAAAAGTGCAGAAAAACAGGAGCAGGCTGACATGACAAGTTCACTGTGTATCAGTTGCTATGGTAATAGACAGGTTGGGACCAGGAGCTCAATTGAGCCTCTTCCATCTGTCAAACAGAAGCAACTCTGGACTGAATTATTGCTTTTCAGTACTCCCTAAAAGCCTTAACTTTTCCATGAGAACATTTTTAGTTGCTACTGCTCCAGTTACAGTTTAGCAATCCTATACCTTTCTGTCAAGTTACAAGCTAGCTAGAGATCCTTTTTCAGCTTTAGTCTACTTCAACCATTGCTTGCCTGTTACAAGGAGATCTATGCAATGTTTTTTTCCACAGGAAGATGTCATACATGCACATACTTTTGTCTGCCCATTGCTTACAGGGGAACTGACAACTTGGTATGTTGAAAGAAAAAACAACCTTACTTGTTGCCCAGGAATGCCAACGCAAAGCAAGAAAACTACTTTGCACATTTAGACTAAGTGTGCTTTGGATTTGAATTGTTGAGTGAGATATTCAGTTGCCTTAAACATTCTTCAAATTACAATCCCACATCTAACATGACTCAGAAATGCAACAGCCAAGTCCAGTAGTTCTCTGGTCCTTTTGTACTTGTCAAAGGTGCAAAATGACATATTTTTGCTGAATCTTATCTGTACGTTGTATTATCATCATCATCAGTCTTGTCGTCCTGACGGACGATCTGCTCCAATCAAGTACGATGGGTGCGGCGGTGTGCCGCCAAACCAGCATTACTTCTGCATTTCAGGCATTTACAAACACTGCAAAAGCAACCCTTCCTTTTTTGGTTGTACCAATAAACAAACTGAATGTGGTCTGAAAACAACAATATGGCTGACCTCAGTGCCATCGTGATACTTTCTACTAGTTGGTACGGTGCAATGACAGATAAACTTCTCACATACCGTTATGCAATGCGATAGCGTTGATTCAAGTCACTATGCAAAGAAGCAACCAGAACACATGACTTTGAACATCACCCATAGCTTACTTTAAGGTCCTTTAAAATAAGGGAACTTGGTGATTGTGCCTTGATACCATTGACTTAGTCATGGTTCTGTAGTTTCTCCATTGATATGTAATGACACAATGAAAATATTTGCATAGTAGTTTGATGTTGGGGGCAGCTGTGTGTGATTGGTGTGGGAGGATGAGTTGTAGCCTGCACCTGTCATGGCCTATGAAGTACAAGGGTATAAATAGGAGAGGGAATGAACTGACACTGGCTGGTGTAATGGAGATGCAACCTAGGTTATTGAGGGGTTGGGGTGGGGGTGTGACTTGAATCCTTTTAGTTGGTATCTTTTGTTTTACCTTTGCCGAGAAGGTTATACTTTTGGTAGCATTTGTGGTTTTGTTTGTGGTTAAAAAGCATAACTGGAGAAGCTGTGGTCTGGAAACATTTCCTACAGAAAGGAATATGGGGAGGGAAGGAAGGAAACTATTTTTGTAACATTCCTATTTCAAGAAGGAAAACAATCAAATCTAAGCCATCATTTCTCAGGTACTGTACCAAAGTGTAGTTTAGTCAGAATGCAGGAAGAATTCCATGCTTGCTGTACAGTGATTTACACTAAGACTAAAGGGAACATTCTAGCATTAGTAAGATGCTCTACATGTTAGACGCAGTACTCCCTCACAGGTGTCACTTTATCCAGTACATACAAAAGGATTGTAAGGTTGCAGTCTGATACCAGGAGAGCTGAACAAGTCCAGCTTATAAGATTATGGTCCATCCTGTTTTGTTTTGATAGCACTTAAAGTGTTAAACTTGGCATTGAACTGTAGGATGCCATGCCAGCTGATGTCTCTTTCCATTCAGGAACACTCCGTTTTGGGTTACGGACACTGTTTCCTTTTTGTATTATACCCAGGGCTTTGTCTAAATCTGGCAATATCCGTTGTAGGTTACTGTGTCCTAAATGTTCATGTTTGAGTGGTCATCAGCTTTGACCCTATAAGGTCAATTAGGTATGATTGTTAACCCGGTGCTGATATTCTATTGGATCAAGTAATGTTTGAAATGTTGTAGAATCACTAATATTTGACTTGTAGTAGCATCCTTACCAGTGGGAAGTTTCGCTTTAAGTTTTCTTTGTGTCTTTTGTCAAGGGTACAAAAAGACCTGGCCATCTGTGAGGGCATAGTGGTTGCCTCAAGGTCAAGATCAGGTTCAGTTGGTACTTAATCTCTGTCCAATGCACAAAACTTGACATTGTTTGCCTGCTGTCAAGTTCAATTTAGATTTACAAGGGTTCTGGGTGTTTTGTGGTACTTTCAGTTAACAACTTAATTTCTTCGGGACACCTGGGAAATTAAGAAAATGTTTAATTTGCATAATATTATCAAACAAAGCTTTTGAGCTTTGTCATCATGTTACTTTGCTTCGATGTTATCCAACAATAAATTATCCATTTCATTGTAGTTAATATGACTGAATATGCTCAAACGTAGGTACTTTGTAAGTAGCAATGTAATGTTACATTTTGAAATCTGTGTTGTACGGAAATTCTGTTCCTCTGTGACTACAGCATTCTTTGTTAGGAGTTAGGTGGGAATATATTGTTGGAACACAGATGTCTTGTTAGACCATGACAACCCCCATGGCAACTCAGTGGGACAGTTTCCTGCCCCCTCCCCGCCACTGCTTTGTGAAACCTATGTCTTTGTTGAGTAAAGTTGACAGCTATATCTATCACCATCTTAGAGTCCATAAAGAGATTTAGCATGTTGCTTTATGGAGTTACTTCTTGGTCAATCCTAGAGGAAACAGGTTGAACACTTCTCCTGCCACCTCCTGTATTTGAACAGTAGTGGGTAGCACTTGTTAGAATTGGTGTAAAGCTATTGGAGCAGTCTAACTGATAAGTACAGGCCTAGGCTGGCACAGATGGGCTGGTAGTGTGCTGTAATGGCCTCTTTCTCTAGACCCATTGCAAGGGGAGTAATACTGTCACGCTTAGCAAAGGTGGAAAATGCATTCTGTAAGGGCCATTGTTACCTTGTGCTGCCCACAACCTGGGGCTTTCCGCTGATTTTCCAGCCACAATTCCGCTTTTGTGCCGCCGCCCTTTTTCAATTCCTCCCCCACTGGCTCTCTCTGGTGGGTGAAAAGGCAAGTATTTCAGTCAGACATAGGCCTTCTGACTCTGAGAGAAAAGGCACTGGTCGCAAAGGCCTAAGTGGAACACATAAGTCAACAGTGATGAATCGAACCCCTAGTTAATTGATACATCTTTTTGTAAACTACCACCATGTTAAGGCCAAAGCAAGTGACCTTAACAAAGTTCCGCAGAATATATTTTTTCACGAACAAAGACTTCAAGGGCTAGTGTGATATTTCAGTGGCTTGTTGACTTGTTTTCTTCTGGAAGAAAAAAGTTCTTGACTTCAAGGTCAAGAAGAGTTGAATGATGTCCTGCTGAATCAAAGCCTCGGAGCCTTGAATGAAGTTTACTTTGAACTTGCAGAAGGGACCTCCTTGGTATTGAAATACTTTGTAGCTGGGTATAATTTGAATTGACTTGTATTACTTCCACAGATAGCAGTGTATTTTGCTGTAATAACAGTACAGATCTCCAACGTTTCTTTTTTTCTTCCTAGAATCCGTGATTAAGAAATTTGTGTGCTCCCTTGTTTATTTATATCTATATTTTCCTTTTCAACTTTGAATATTGTTAATGTTGCCTGCTGTGAAGGCAATCCTGTACCTCCTGACCATTTCCAAGTAACTAGGCAAAGAAAAAGGAAGGATGAAGATGAATCTAAAAGGTGTCAATGACACAGGCCATACAAGTAACAGGTGGGTCTTTAGGGAGACTTTAGAAGATCTTGAAGGAATCTTCCAAGAGACAGAGCATAGTCTCCCAAGGAAATACATGAGTCATTGCCAAGCAATTACCAGGACTAGGAGGTACAAGGCTCTAGAGGAAGGGACCCATTTCAGAAGGATTTAGATATAGCTTTTGTTTATTTTGCAATTGTTAACTGCTTTTCTAATGAAGGAAAGAGGATTGACCGGTTGTAATGCAGTCCTTGAATGTAGGCTTGTCTGCATGTCTTAAGTTATCATGGTTTCTTAAGCCAGTGGTGAGCCCGTCTTGTTTATTTTTAAGGTGCCCGGAGTGCGTCTTCTGGTCAGTTTTGCTTGGTTTCCTAAACACAAGTTAATTCCTAAAGAAGGAATGGAATGACGGAGTTGTGCATGCTTGCCTGCTAAAGGGCTCCAAAGTGGTGTTTATTTTGGAAATGCTGAGGGGGAAGCTGGCTCCTATCCGGCTTGGGAGTGTTGCGAAAGCAAGCCATACATCCAGACAAGCATGGCCAGTGACGAAGCTCGTACCACTAAAGGTGTGAAAGGACAGACTGAATCTGTTATCCTCTCAGCTGTCTTCTCTTAGGAAAACTACACTTTACTTCAAAAGCTTTGTCAGACCACATTCTGTTTGAAAGTAAAGGCTAATATACATGAATAGACTGTTTGAAAGTAGAGGTTAAGGTATATGAATAACACCTTAACTAATGTTAATAATGTAATTTAAAGATAAAAGGTTCGATTATATAATGTACTTACAGTTCTATAGAAATTCTTACATCATACATATCAAATTTCAGGAGGCCCTTTTGATGTTGAATAGCATTTCCCAGTGTGACAGGCCTTTGTTCTGTTGCTCCCAAGGTTGACTATTGTGAAACCGTCAACAGGTATCACTACATTCTCTCAAAATTGGTGTTTGTTCCTGAATATTGTGGGTATACATTCTTGTTTCAGTTGAATTCCAAAGAAGCCAGCAATGTAGTGATGCATTGTAACTGTAATCTTGGGTTGTGGCTGACACAAGTCCAATATACAAAGTCATCCATCATACAGTGACAGATACCTTGTCGGAATAACTCCAGGCTTAGTTATTGTAAAGAAAGATGACCTACCACCTTTTCGTTTAACTGTGACAACAATGTTTATATGAGAGAATGTTCAGACCTATTCCATAGACCAATGGACTATTCAAGAGGAGAATAGACTACAGGTAGTACCCTAAAATACATGTTGCAGAGCTTTCCTAATCAGAGACTCCTACTGACTGATACCAGTACTGCACTCTCCACCTACTATGGCCCAATGAATACACAGTTTTCAGAGTCAACTTGGCATAGGCAAGCAGGTGCAAAATAATATGAAGTCAACACTGATGTAATCTATTGTATGTTGTCCTTAGGTTAATAATTACTTAGGCATTGGTCTGGTTCATTGACTGTCAATGGTTGGAGTATCTGTTTTCTGTGTATCATATCTCAAGCTTCTTAAGAGCAGATAAACACTTAAGTAGTGTTTCCAAGCATCATCCCTGTTGAAGTATCTGTTCTCTTATCTTCTTACATTCCTTTCCAAATTATGACAGCAGTGACAACTTTTCCCCTATAATATATTGAACCCTACCAGCTTAAGTTATCAGGTCAGGTACTGGAACCTTTATGCATGTATGTTTTGGTAGTCAAAATACTAAACACTAATTTGGTGCTTGCTACAACAAAGAAGAGGAATTTAGAACTCTTACACATAGAATGTAAATGGGCCCCAGATGAGTTGGAAAACAGCACAATGTTTCTGGTACAAGTACTTCATACTGTTAAGAATTGGAGTTGGCACATTGGTTCAAGTCTTATCAAACTGGGGGCAAGCCTCCACTTCCTGAGTAGCTTGAAGTCTTGCCAGGAGTTGTGCAGCCACTAGACTGTTAGGAAACTATTATTGTGCATCTTAGTAGGTAAGGTGAAAAGAAGTTATCCTCTATTGAGGTGAAGCATGATGCTTTTAGTTTGGCTGATTATGTAATGTGCCTTCACCACGGCTCAAGGTAAATGCCTCAGGGTTCCATATGCATGCACAGGACTGAATTAACATCCCCTCCAAAGTGTAAAAAGGTAATCATATTTGTACGTTAGTCCTTTGATGTATTCTTTCTATAGTATAGGTATCTGTCACTTGATATGTCAAAGTTCCAACTGTGTATGAAAGAGTGGGTAGATACATTGGTTTTTATCATGTTCAGAACTTGTCCTTTTTCTATTAAAAAAATTCCAAGAACACTCTTGCCAGGTGATAAATGTAATAACTGATCCCGATGACAGCCCAGCTGCCGCCAATGACTCCACAAATTTGTTCCGAACTGCAACCCAAATTTTTGCAGCAAAATGTCCTGGAGACATTCATCTAAATTAAGTGGAGCCACGTGGATGTGGGAGATTTCATAGTGAGACCCATTATTGGAGAAGACAAGTTCCTAGGTGGAAGGTATCAGGGCATAATCATTGCCACTGGAAGGAATTAAGAAATTTAATAAAGCTTTGATGGAATGACGGATAAGGAATGGCGAAGGTGGTTGGGTGATCACAAGATTGAAGTCCACTGTCAACGGGCTCTGTCAGATAATCATACGGGTGACCTGACGTGTACTGACTCCTCTAAATTAGAGGCAGAAAAAGTAGGAAGGAAGAGAATGCTTACTTGAAGGGTAATAGATCAAGATACTATTGTTCTGCTTCTGATACTATTAGAAAAATGGGAAAAGATTTCATCACAGATTACACTGTTATAAAGATGTATAAAGCTGTAATCACAAATAAAATGTCTCTTCTTTGAATATAAACTTTGTCATTACATACAACAAGAAAAAAGTTATAAACACGGCTCTCCGTAGAAAGCACATATTGGCAATCATCTTCAAATGCGTATGTTGCTATAGGTTATTGCCTCAGCTCACCTACAGTTGACCCCCCCTTCCCTCAGGCCATTAGGCAAACTGACTCACAAAGGCAAGAGCCTCCACATAGCTGGGAATCCAGCCCTGTCCAGGTGCTGAGAGATGGAGAAAGAACTTGGTCCCGCCATTTGTATGGGGCAGCCAAAGTAATGTATAGGGCAGCCATACAGTATACAAGATACTCCATCTTCATGTTTCATTCGGTTGGGCATACCTTGTATCCAGAAGCTGCCATAAGGCTTATAGTTGCAAACCTAAGCTAGCATTAACATACAACCTTTGTAGATATAGACAATCTGAGAATGTTTAAATCAGCTTCTAGACACTTTCCAGGCCTTGATCTGACAAGTACTATCTCTACTTTCTCTGCCTACTTGCCTGGTATGATAAGTAGCTTCAGATGTTACTGAATTCACTTCAAGGCAGTCATAGCTGTCCTCTACAAGTCTACCCTGAAAAAACAACTTGTTTTGGTATTTTACAAGTGGTTTCACCTTGTTAAAATGTTAAGAGGTTCAAGTGAGCTTTTAGATGGTCTTGTCCGTCAGATATTTAGTCAGGAATACAAGTAATGATAGCTAATCTGCAAATAAAAGAAAATTGTTTTTTTTTTTTATATTGAATCATGACTTTTCAAAGACGCAGCATATTCTTGATTTATCCCTGTGTCCCACAATTTAGGTGCTGGGAAAGGAAATGGATTTATAATATTAACAAGCGTGTCAACCGGATTGGTTATAGACATGGTTGAACTTGGCCTAGCCATTTTACGGATTTGTTGCAGGAATCTTAATGATGTTTATCCTCCAGCTCTCTGCACCTTGTTGTACCACCTTCCTGACAGATGACCTGAAGTGCAGTCTTGTTGTCAACTGTTGGAATGTGATAATTAGCTTTTATAAAGGAGGCAGACAGCTATGCTTTTTTAGTAGTCACTGACAAAGGCATAACGTTCTTTATTAAGATCCCTTTAACTTAAGACACCTGCTCTGTATCATATTGATTGACTCTTTTAGTGGCTCTGGTACATGCACTTGTCAATTTCCTAGAATTGTTGTAATGGTAGAGCACTAAACCATAGCCAATTCTGCCATGTACACCAATGCCATATAATCTAAAACAGACAGTCACTGTTTGATGAAAAGGATATAGCACCAGCAGACCAGTTAATGGAAGAAAACTAATGCAGTTCTGCATGCCAGAGATGTCAGCTTGGCCTTTAAATCTTTTAACAGTAAAATCCAATGGAATTTGGTAATTAGAGTAATACCGGAGAGACCTGTCACAGGTAGTGTGCATTTCCTGACATGTGTTCATTGGGCGTATTCAATTTGTCTGTTGAAAAAGTTTGAAAACTTTAAACTTGACAGAATAAGATAGCTACAACGTGCTGTGAAAAGGAAGGTAATTGGGTTTATCAACCGTATGTAAATAAAGTAGAAGTAGGACTAAGAATAAGGTGGCACCAAGAGCTAAACTTATGAGCTAGAGCTAAGAGATAAGGGTTCAGGCCAAAGATTTGTTAATGTTTTTATATCCTATGCAATGTTTTCTAAACTTGCTTGTTCAATTTGTTTATGCAGTTCTTGTGAGATTTCCCTCTAACTTTTTTAACGTCACCCACAAAAAAACTTTCCCTGTCAATCTTTTATACTGTCTCAAACATGTTGTTCCACTTTCCCCCCACCTTCTCTTAAGTCCAAAGGTCTCCTTATTATGCTTTACTTGAGCTATATGATATTTGATAGGTCTGAAGATGAGTGGTGTGTATCACCATGGTTAGACCCAGGGTTGAACCAGGCTACTATGGGTGGCCCTGCTTGGATGTGGAGGTCAAGTCTTGCAGTCTGTACAGTTCTCCTCTGCTTCTCAGAAACCTAACAACTTCAGCCATCATAATAATAAATAGTAGACAAAATATACTTATGTACTTCATCTAGATTAACATGTATGTATGGTATCTATCAGGTGAGATTCAAGCCCTCTTGATATTCCTGCTTTTAATATAAGGAAGGGTACAACTTTAGTCCATGACTCAGTTGTCAGACATGTAGTCATACACTCTGGTCTGTCAATCAGATGAAGTTCTGAAGATCTAGAAATAAGTAGAATAGTTCATCTTAGAGTCAGACATTTAGGACTTTTGGAACAGTCTACACACCTGCTAGGTCTGTGACCAAGTCTTCAGCAGACAGATTCTCAGGATTGTGTTTGTTTACAAGGTTGCCATGTGTAATAATAGTAGTGTAACTGTCTGCTTAATTATTAGGTCGGGAATTTTTCCTTTATCTACACCATCCTGGTCTTTGATGTTATACCTTGGCTCCAGTCTCAATAGTACGGAGATCATATCTCCCCACATCAAAGAGGAAAATATCTTTTGATCCTAGAAACAATGGCCAGTTTTCCCTTTTATCTTAACACCACCCTCGCAGACCAAGTTTAAACACAAACTGGCTAATATATAACTCCCTCCATGTGTCTCAAATAACCTCCTTGCTATTTCAATTAAGATGCCTCTTGATCTTTGACCTCTCATAATTCCTTTAATCTTATATTAAACTTGGTTATCGATTTTTAAGTTCAGACATAAGCAAAGTCGTACATTCTCGGTATAAAAGTCGTCCTAGGATCCAGTCCTTGGTTGACTGTGATGATTCGGTAGATAAACGTCAACTGATTGAAGCTGTCGTCTGTTCTATGCTGCGACCTTGGCGCCGGCTGTCCTGCGCGTGCTGATGTTGTTGACGAGGGGAAGCCCGGGTTGCGGAGTACCTGCGGCTCGGCCCTCGCCCCCAGGTGCAGCTCTGATCTTATCTCCAGGCGGGCGGCGCTGGCTTTGTACGGCAGACTCCTGACATCCCAACCATCCAGATTTGTTGACTCCTCCATGGATACTTCTAATCCACAGACAGAACTATTGGGGTGTCTGAGGCTGTCCTGTCCCAAAAGTTTTCTGTTTTTCAGGAAAACCTGATCTCTATCAGAGTAATTTTCATTGTTAAAGGATTTACAACACAGCCATTCGCAGTACAGGGTAGCCTCAGGCCTTAAAGTGGAAGTATCCAGCATTTTATAGTGGTTTTAAAAGTGCTTCAAATCCCTTAAGCCTCCTTTGAACATAGAACACCTAAGCCCTTTACAATGTATGATTTGGGCCAATGCTTTTGCGCTGACTGGAAAATGTACTCCATCACTCATTTGTAGTTTTGCATTAGGATCACAGTTTATTTAAACCGTAGAAACAACTTTTGAAAAAGGATAGGTAACTGCAATTTTTTCACCATAAGCTTATTGTATTTTTCCCTTTTTATGTTTTACAGGTCCCCCGGGTAGAAGAGGGAAGAGAGGCAGAAAAGGAGATACAGGTATTGTCATTTCTACATACTAATATAGGTCCATATCTCTCAAATTTACTCTGACTTAAGATTAATCATCACGTTTATGCATTTCAAAAGCTGTAATGTTAAAGAAAAAGTTTAATGTGGTTATTATATTTTTGTTGATTTTCACTAATATCCTGTTATTTTCTTCCAGGTGACCCAGTAAGTATGGAGGCCAAAGTTCAATGCCAGGGAATCCCATCTAAGCTTCTTCATTATTCAATTACAATCATTATATTAATAACCAAATTGTAGTTGTCATTTTGTAATTTCTAATGACCCAAATCACTGTAATTTCCACATTTTTTTGTTTGTAGTTAGAAGATCAATTTTGTTTTTGTTGTAGTAGACTAAGTAATCAGTACATGATTTAACTAAAATTTTGATTCTCTTCATCCTTTTTTTTTCTCTCCCAGGGCCCACCAGGCAAAAATGGCTTTCCGGTATACCTTCTCACAAATACATATACCCTACTAGTGTGTCTTATGTTATATAGAGTTAATCCATGTAAACTACTTATTCCACTTTCCTTCTAATGGCCATGTCATACTACTAGTAATTGTTTTGACACAATTCCTGCATGGGTTTTCTCAAGAATGATTACTCTTCTAGTTCTTGACAAGATTCGCATGGACTCTTTTGTCTTATTTTTAAGTAAAGACTATCAGTTTTGCTTGAATAAAATTGCAAGCATAAACATGTTTGATCAAGTATCGCTGGTTAAGCTTGTTCCAAATGCAGACTGCACAGGTATCATACCATCCAAATTTCAAATGGACATCTCATTGTTTTATTTTGGTGTCTTTTGAGAACAATGTGAAGAAAAGGAGTCTGAAAACTATGGTTAGAAGGGAAGAACCATCTAGAAGAGAGCGCAAGAAAAAATTACCATCCCAATACATTAGGATGGGAAATCATTTGGTTTATAAAAAGTTGCTACAAGAGCTGATATAACTTATCACAATGCTCTTGAAGTTGAAGTGTATGTAACTTTACGATGCGTGCCATGCTGCATGCACCCCTCCCCCCTTGGGTGTTCCCCAGTCGACCTCACTGCATTGCTTCCACATTTCTGACAATCATCTGTGGTCCAGGTTTACTGCTCTACTGACAGATTGAAGTGACATTACAAGGCATGACAGCTTGATATTGAGATTACATGTTGACTAGTGTGAATTTTTCTTTACTGGTATATATCTAATAATGAAAGAAAGATTGACTTCTATGTATCATGATTATTATCTTGTCAATGATTTCAATGGACATTGTATAAATGTGAAGAATGTCAAGTCTGTTTCTTAAAAGTAATCTTATGAGAACTGCTGTGAACATGTACAATGTAGTTAGTGATCTTGAGCTTGTTTTGTTCCTTTGCTTTCTTGTGTGTTCCCTTTTTCCCCTATAGGGAGGCATTGGTCTACCAGGGGTTCCAGGGAAAAAGGTGAGAGGTCGTCAAAGGGCAACAATTTACATTCACTTTACTTTTGTTAATTTTATATTACGGGTTTGCGTACTATGGAAAACCAGTTGTGTTTTACCACTGACATGTTCATGGATATGTTGTGGTTATCATGATTCATTTCAGCTGCACTGTCACCATTGCCACAAATGCAACACGTTTGCTTCTGTCCTGCTCTTTAATTGTGCCCACAATCATATTTATGGATGCCACTCTTTTCTTCTTAATGTTGCACAGCAACTGTGATCCTTGCAAAGAAAGGTTGAAATGTTTGTGGGTTTTGCTGTGCTTAACATTCATGGACTAGGCTATCATGTTTGAATGTTCTATATATATTTTTGTTGCAGGGGGAAAGAGGGTATCCTGGGTTTAAGGGGGATAAAGGATACAGGGTAGGTATGAGGATGACATTAAACTTCCGGTCCAATATTTTTGTTTTCCTGTATTTAGGACCTTTCTTTTCACAAGTATTCTAGGTCAAAGCCATCACCAACGTTTGTTTCATCACTTCTAGGGAGACCAGGGTCTGGATGGGGTTTGCCTACCTGGACCACCAGGCATGTCAGTAAGTATGGTGCTATGTTTTATTCAAACCTACATTGTAAGGTCTTCCATGTTAAAGCCAGATCTTGTCTGTGCTAACCACCCCCAGCCTGTATATGGTTTTTGTCAAAGTTGAGGTAAACAAAAGTACATGTAGTTGCCATACATTGCACATATCCTATGCAGTTGTTGAGCAATAAAGTTATTCCATATCTCTCGTTTTTTAGGGAGCAAAGGGAGACAGAGGATACCCAGGATTTCCGGTGTGTCCTGTCTTCAGGATTCCCGAAACCTCCATTGTGTTGGCCATGAATTCCTTTGATTATCTGTCCCAAGCACTGATATTACACACAGTCACACCTTACTGGACAGTTATATAGTTCTTTTTAACATGTTTGACTCGGAATCTACCTATTTTGCACTGCCCAAGATGAAGTTGGGCCAAGGAAAGCTTTGTTAGCCCACTGCCAGAACCATTGTAACACACATAATGGGCTGTTGGACATGTAATGCGCAGTTGGGATGTAACATACCAAAATCTGTTGTAACACACAAGTAAAGCTATTGTAACTTGTAAAAGATCCACACCAATTTCATTTGTTTGTTCACATTAAAAGAGAGGCAAGTACATACATTGGGACACTTCCCTACAGCCCATTTTCTTCTTGGCCACTTGCTACATTTTTTTACTTTGAAATGTCTGGAAACCAAACAAATAGATTGGTGTGGCTTAAGAATATAACACGCCAGCAAGGCTGTAAGACAAGGAGAAGGAATATTTCATGGAAGTTGATAGTGGCACACTCAAACATATTAATACACTTGATACTGTAATAAAGAAAGGCAAAAATGACACCTTACTGGTCACATTGCTTACATATTCAATTTGCTGACAAGCTTTTACCTTTTTTTACCGTCAAAAATTTGTTGCACAACTCAAGAAACAGTTCGGTTGCCAGCTTTACTATTATGAAAGTGTAAATAACATTAATCATACATGTATCTTATAAAGAAAAGAATAATTTAAAGGATGTTGAAAGCTGTGCCACAAATTCCTACCATTTTGAAGTGCAATATGCCATCGATAAGTACATGTATTCTAGAGGTTATCGAAAGGATAGAGGTCATCACTACATCCTGAAAGAACTTAATGTATGGTGCAGAATGCATGCTTTGTTCTGTATGTACCTTGCTGCCATTCTTTTCCTGAAATCTATGGTGCTTATAATACTTTGCACATACATGTATGTTATGCCTAAAAGACTACCACGTTTTATCCAATGTGCTGCTCTGTACATAATTGCAAGATGACTGTGTAGCCTTGCTATTGTTTGAGCTACTTTAAAAGATAGGTGTTCAGATGGCTGTAACATTGTATAGTTAAAGCCTGCGCAATGAAGATTTGCTGGCTGCAATGGAAGCTGTATATGCACTATGTTGAAAATGGTCTGGCTATTGTAACATTATGAATGGTCTGATTACAATGGCTGCTAAACATTCTAAGGAATTGCAATATGAAAAGTGGCATTGCAATACGTTTATTTGGATACGTTTTTCTGAAGAATGCTCTAATTAGAAACACTTGTACATTCCATGTAGTTGTAGAGTTTGCTAGCCTTTTGCTATCTGTAATATTGATATGTACAGTAGAGCAGGACACATATTTTGTTTTGAGGAATGAAAATGATGTCTGATTTGACTGTTATTGAGCAGCCTGCCTACCATGTTGAATGAGGCTTGGCTCTTGAATTGATGATGTGCGATGATGATGATGACACAGAAGGTATGAGAAATATGGAAGCATGCAGCAGAAGTCTACCATCACCCTCTCTACCCCCCTCCCCCACTCTGGCACCCTCACATCGTAGTGCTTGCTTTGGAGGTGGCGGGAAATCTTGGCTTGGAGAACCTCCTTTATCCTGGACACTGTAAACCCCCTGCTACTCATTCCTACTTGCCTGACGGCAACTTTATTCCTGCAAAAAGCAGTACGGTAGGGGGATGTCAGAGACTGGAACGGACATCAGTATATAGCCCTGTTTGATGTTGTCTTGTAGTTGGTACCAACTTCTTTGTGTAATGTTGCATTTCTTAACAATAATTACAACCATAATTTTGACAATGTCGAGAGAAAAAAAGAAACAATCAAAGATGACTTAATCAACAGTGTTAACCAATCACACGAAGTGTACAAATTAATCTGAGACAATACCATGACAACCAATAACAAGTGTAATACCTGACAAACATGTTCTGTAGAGTTTTCTCCTCTCTTCTTGCTGCTTTTGTAACTTCCCTCATTGTCAGTCAGCTCCTCCCTTCACGGCTTGTGTCTCTTGTCTGCACTGCACATAGGGGTGTTCTCATTTCATTATCATAGTATAATCATACATGGAACTGACGGAAGCTGCCCATCATATCTAGATATACAAGCTGTACATCCCCATGGCATGTTTTCAAATTTTCTTATAATACGAAGAGCAAAAAAAGTGTAAAATCAAACTTCTGCTTTTTGGTCAAGATATGCAAGCATGGTCAGTGTGTAACATGCAAAGGCTGTGATTGGGGTTTTTATGATTTTTGAGTGGTAACCCTTAACCCCTATCCCAGACTTTTTAGGAAACAATCAAAATGTACTAATTCTTGTATAACTAGATGATTAAGGGCAGCTTTGAAAATTGCCATTTTTGTTCCCTATTTTCTTTTTCATTTCTTGAAATATAAGTCTTGTTTCCTTGCTGACATGATTTTTTTCTCACTTCTTGTGCAGGGTCCTATCGGCCTGGATGGAAGACCTGTGAGTACATTGTATACGCTTTGTCTTTTTTATGAATCATTTCTGAATAGTCACATACACATGTCATGTACATCCCAAGGCAGAAAATTAGAGGGGGGCAAGACTACAGTTTGATGATGACCAGAACCAAAACTTCTGTTTGAACCACTGCTAAGTTAAACTTTCATCACACCTAAAACTTAAATTGCGTCTTTGATGTTTCCTTTTTTGCATTTAAAGGGTGCACCTGGACCAAAGGGACTTACTGGAGAACCTGTAAGTTGATGGTTTTATCACAGATAATGTTACATTATGTCAAGATATGTTTATTATCTATCCTTCTATGTTATATATATCATTGGTTTTGTAAAGATATGTTCATGACAGTATAGTTTGTAGAAGAAATAATATATTATGAGTAGCATTGTATTTCTGTTTTTTTTGCTATCTAATGTTGCTAACGTACATGTAGAAGTAAAGTTAAAAGTGTCAGGATTTTCTTTCCTCATGCCATGAATGAGCAGCAAATGCATGTGACAATCACACCATCTAGCAGCCTGCCCATGTATTGCACTTGTAGCAGCTGTGATGGTCTGCAGCATCAAAGCAACATAGTAGTGTGTATTAATGATGCAAATCCTTTGGCTGTTCTTTGCTCCACAGGGGTTTCCTGGTCGAGATGGTCAGCAGGTAACAAGGACTTCCTAGATCAGAGGGTTTGGCTTGAAGAATGCTGCACAAGTTGTAGTAGAAAATATCAGAAGGGTGCATGTTAACCATTACATTAAGTCCCTAGTAGCCATCTCAATGCATGTACATATCATAATGTGCATGCTACAAAAGAGCTGATGCTTAATAAAGGATAAGTTGAATATTACAGGAAAGCCAACACCAGATGTGTGTGTTCAAAGCTTCTGCCATGCTGTAAGAAAGACTCTGTTGAAGTTTATGACAAAATGACTTACTTGAAAATGTTTACCTTTCTATAGGGTGAGCCTGGTCCTCCCGGCCCTAAGGTAAAGCATTATGATGAAGTTTGTTTTAGAAACTGTTTCCATACATCAGTGTGCATGAATGTTTGTGTCATCTCTTGTAATGCATGACTTCATACTGAACTGTTTCCAGTCTCATTCTTGTCTTTTCTGTGCATGTTCAATCTGTAACTCTAGAAACAAAAGTGACAATGTATGTAGTGACTGCTACAGCATGCACCTTCTTTATGATATCACGATGGTAGATAGATTAGATGTGGGAAATAAATGCCCTTAGTGTCAAAGAAACTATTGTTGATCTGTGGGAGTGTGTTGTGCTGTGTTGTAGGGTCCACCAGGCATTCCTATAAGCTCTACTGGAACGATTGTCCAAATCAAGGTAGTGTATGGCTTTAAAATACATGTTAATTCCTAAATGCCATTGTAGCAGCAATTGTGGGATGATTTCAATGTTTAAGGGGAGATGGATGTCTGCAAACATTGTAATTTCAACTGTCATGTAAGCTTTGTGCAGCCTATTCCTTTTTCCATCCTTACCACTACCTTTGTGTACATTTTACAATATAAATACATTCTTAATCTAATGAAGTGACCAAAGCTTTGACCAGCATTACATGTGATTATAGTACAATGTAGACTGCTGCAACATGAGTAGAATACAAGACATTGTGTGAAAGATAAAAAGAAGCTTTTTAAAGTAAGAAACCATGTTAAAGTAGAGGCCTTTTTGGCAAGTGTTGTTAGCAGCATGTGGTTTCTTTATATAGATTTTCTCAGCAGTAATGTAAGGCATTCTCTCTATCCAGGGAGAAAAGGGAGACCCAGGAAAGCCAGGCTTGATGGGACCTCCAGGGGTACCGGGAGTCCAAGGTCCTTCGGTGAGCAAGACTTCTTTTGAGGAGTTTTTGTAATGAAACGTACCATAATGCAATGCTACTTCCCTGTCCACCTCTTAACATTAGGTACTAAACATCCCTTCCAATTATCAAAACAAGAAGTTAAGAATCTACTATGATTGTAGTATAGTAGAACATGTGAACATGATGTGTTTTTGTTTTGTTTTACCTTAGTTTTCCCTCAGCTGAGGTACATGAGTGACATGCATGGTAACACCATGAAGACAAAAGCTAACTTTTTACTGAGCTTATTTATGCCAGAAATGTTTACACCTTCAATTGCTTTTATTTTTTGATACTAGACTTACATTGCAATATTGATTTGTTTTGCCTTGCAAGTAAAATTTTTTTTCTTGTTCCTGTCTTTTATTTTGTCTGTTGTTTTTTTATTTGGTTGATGCTCACTTAGTAGCCTTTATTTGCTACTAACTGCATTATACACTCACTTATACCATTTTTAATTTCACCCCATGAAAACTCTGTCTGTTTTGCTGCACACACTACCGTAGGGGATACGAGGTATAGATGGCGTACCTGGAAGGAATGGAGTAAAGGTAGGAATGTGTGTGGTGTGTTAGATACTGTAGGAACATTAAAATGCACAGGGCAATGTTAAGTGATATTATCCACACTAAAACTAAAAAATACATTGTTGCTGATTTAAATGTAGATAAAGTGGGCAATTGTTTGAATTAGAATGTGCTGCAAAAGCCAGGATAGGTGTTGATGTTGCAAAAGTTTGATGTACATGTATGTGTGATGTTTGAACTGTCTTAAGGACATACATGTACACAAGAAAAGACTGAATGGTTTGGATGTATACAGTCACTTTTAGTACATATGTCCTCTTCCACATGAGCAAAATCAGACCAAGTTGATGTCTTTTTGGTGCTCTCATAGATAGTTTTCCTTGTTAACATAAGCATCAAGAATCCTGTCTATAATAACCCCATAGTCCCCTGAGTGGTCTTCTTGGACAGTTCTGACTGTACATCAGTATCTTAAGTCATTTGCCCATGTCCACAGGGAGAGGTGGGTGAACAGGGTTTACCTGGAAAAGCAGGGACACCGGGAGAACCTGGTGAGCCTGGGGAGAATGGATATCCTGGCAGCCGGGGTCTACCTGGGCCAAAGGTGGGTTTGTTTTGTCAAAATACTCTTGAGCTTGAATGTGTTAATCTTCATCCTAATGATCTCATGTTTGACGCAATGTATGGTAAACCAGAGGTAATTGTAACTGCCCAGTTGATTTGGAGTTCAGCACCAAGGGCAAAAACAGTGATTAGTTTTAATATTTCAACTCAGTTCTTTGATTGGTAGTTCAGCACCAAGGACAGAGCTGGTTGGTAGTAAGCTATTAGGAACTTAGGCTCTGATTGGTTGTTCAGTCTGTTGAGGTCAACAACACTTGATTGGTACTTCAGCACCTTCTCACCTTCTCACCCTGACGCCTTTAGGCCTTAGGCCTGTAAGTTGTCAGCCTCTTGGTCAGTCTTTTCCACTCTGTTCAATCCACTCTGGATAAAAGATAAATTTGACTATTATAATTATAGTAATAGGCATGGAGCTGATTTGCCAACAAATGACAGCTTGAATATTTTGTACTTCAGCACCAAGGACAAAATATTCAAGCTGTCATTTGTTGGCAAATCAGCTCCATGCCTATTACTATGATTATAATAGTCAAATTTATCTTTTATCCAGAGTGGATTGTTTTGCTATACATGTAGATGATTCTCTTAAAGATTGTGCTATTATTAAAAATTGACCTCACAGGGATCCAAAGATTTGTAGTCAGACTTGCTCCTTTCTTGTTCCAGGGTGACAGAGGTGACATGGGTCTGCCTGGTTCCAATGGAGCTGCAGGAATACAGGTCTGCTGGCTTTTTTTGTCTTACTCTGTTTATAAGATGACTTACCCACAAGTCTGTTCTAGTTTTCCTGATACCTGTTTCGTAGTTAAGTATTTCAAGTCAGAGTAGACATTTTTGCAGGATGTAAAATGAGCTATTTGATTGGTCCGTGACAACCGCTTTAACACCACTCTACCATGGCTTGCTGATGTAGCGGTGACCATGCTAGTGTAGTGAGTAGTTGCCATTGACTTCCCTATTGTAGGGTCCGGCAGGAGACACAGGACCCATGGGGCCACCTGTAAGTTCACACATAAGTTCCACCTGTGTGTTGGTGTGATCCCCTAAATCCCCCCTCCCCCTTAGATCCTCTAAATATCCTCTAAATCCCCCCTCCCCCTTTCATTCTTGTTATGCAATGGTGCATTATGAACTGAAGTGTGAACCTGAACCTGTCACTTTTGACCATTTTCCTCCTGAAAAATATAATGCAGTCAATGGAGGAACTTGTATTGTTTGATTTCCATTGCAAGGTGGATGCATTAAGATTGAACTGTTCAGGTTCAAATGCAGTTATCTCTCATTTATTTGTGTGGATGTCTCTGAAAATGATTGTCCAATCTTATATCAGGGCCTGAAGGGTGACCCTGGTGAGAAGGGAGACAAGGGAGACCAGGGAGACAGGGGAGAGAAGGGTGAAATGGGCGGAGTCAAGTTCTCAGGAGAGGATAACGTGTTCACTGATGTCATTGTAAGTTTAGCACTTTCTTTACTATTGTGATAATAATATGCTTTTTTGGTTGATTATTTCTCAAGGCAAAATATGTTCATATTGCATACTCTTCTTGAATTGTTGAAAGATTTGTATCTGAGGAAAAGTGTGAAAATAATAATTGCAGGGAAAAAAAACATGTGTAGAAAAAGTTTCTGCAGACAGATGTGTTGTGTCATTTTGCTGTTTTGTATTATGAATGTTGAGATCTTCACTGTTGCCTGGTAGCTGTCATCTTTCTATAACTGTGTGTTTTCTGTCCCCTCAACCTCTTCTCTCACCTTCCATGCTACCTTGAGAAGGGCCCTCTCAATAATCCTGGTCCCCAGGTGAATCAACTCTCCTCTTCACTTGTGCATGAACAGTACAAGTGAATGAATGCATCAGTCTTGACTGTATCTAGAGGCCTACGACATTTGGGAGAGAATGCTTTTCCTTGAAGTGTTAAAAACTGATTTGGACTGATTTGAGTTTGAGTTATAACTGACAATACAATGTCATACTCTTCCCAATGCTGTCGGTCTATCCTGGAGGTTACAGATAGTCTGTGTATGGTGCTTCATTGCTCTGCATTGATGAGAAATGTAGACGTCTTTATTGTCATTATACTGGGACGTCAAGTAGTGTTTTAGTTGCAAAATAGTGTTCGAGTTAATAGTTAAGACTGTTAACTATTGGCCTTGGGTTTGAAAAGCGTACTTGCAAGTTGTCTTTGTCATAGTATTTGCACATAGTCTGCCTTCCAGAAAGGCGCATTGAGTGTTTTAAACATATTTTAACATTTTCTCTAAAACATTACAGTGTGTATAAATCCCTGGTAGATGTTATTGTGTCAAGAATTATGTCTAATAATGTACTAAAGACACTGCTGTCTGATGTAGTGTGTAGATGGTCGCTCTCTGCCTGTTCTGTTTTACTTTGCCTTTGAGTTTCTGTCTTCTTGATTTGAGGCAGTTTGTTGCAGCCCCCCCCCTCCCTTGGTACTAACGTTGCTGTTTTGTCCAGGCAGACTGAACCAACGTCCATTAACCTTATCTGTTCTTTTCTTTCTGTCTGTCATAAAGGGTCGGCAATTCCCTGGCCTGACTTTGCGTGTATGTTCCTAAGTTTCTATCAATCTACAAATTCCCAATTGATATCCCAATTATATGGTTAAAATATGTAATCCCTTGTCAAAATTGTCCTTTTAATTTGATGTAGCAATCTTGAATGCTCTTCCAAGAGGAACAATTCCTAGTACCTTATGAATCACAGATGTGTCAATAATGTGCAATTCTAACTACTACAATTTTGTTAACACCTTTCCATTGATATGCCACTAATCCCTTGTACTGGATGTACATGTAGTATTACTGTAATGCTAGTTATTTTTTGTCCCTTCTTCCCTGCCCCTACACTGATCTTCCTACCTCTGTTGGACACCAAATTATTACCCTAGTACCGTAGAATTACTGTCATGCAACGTCTGAATTCTCACAAACAACAAAAATCAGTCTGTTCAACTAAAACTAGACCATTCCACTCTGAGTATAGACATTCTGAAGGAGATTTCATGTTCAAGTAATGTCTCCTTCACTTTCTACCCCTGTTCCCTATGGAAGAGCAACTCAATATTGCTCGCATCATGACTGTGCTTTGCAGGCATGCCCATCAAATACAGTATAGCTAAACTACACAAAATGGACAAACGTTTTCAGGCCTCTGTCTATAAATTGTCATGTCTGCTGTCTGCTTTACGTTCTTAGTTTAGTAGGTCTGACTTTCTGTTTATTGTTGAATGGCTGGTATCTAACTGTGACAACTATTTGCACCTAAGACTACACAGTTATGTGTTAGAGCAGCTGAATGTGTGTTTTACCAACACTCTGTTTTAAGTGAAATGTCAGTTTCATCCCAAAAATAAAATGCTGTAGCACCATAAAAATCCTTTTTATAAGGCATGGTGTTCACAGAAATGCAATGCAGAATAACCCTTGTTTTTTTTATTATTCCTGCACTGTTTGTACTCAACCCAGGCTGAGTGAAGGAAAATGGCAATTAACAGGTTTGTACGCATTCCATTGGCTGGAAAGTCTGGCTTCGTTCTTATGTGTGACTCTTTGTTTTTGTCTCCTAGGGACGCCCTGGCCCACCTGGTCCACCTGGAGCACCTGGCCCTAAGGTATGACCTTTAGAAATTAGTGCTATTGTGAGTGTGACAGCTGGTAGCATAGATGTTGGTATCTAATGAACTGTAATGCCATGCAAAGTGTAGCCGTGGTAGAGTGTTAGTATGACTCTCCTAATAGTGAAGTAAAGTGCTTTGTTGCACAGTATACCACCACAGTGATGTAACATGGTTTGGATGAAAACAGAAGTGCAGTCTAAGCATACAGCTTCTTCTCTAATTTTCTTTCTGGAGCAAGAAAGACATCTTGGTGCAAATCTAAGTAAAATCATGAATCTCAGACTCTCAAGTAGACTGAGCCCCTTGAGCTAATGGTATGTCTAAATAAAGTGATAATACAGTACTGTACAATGTACGTCTCCTAAAGTTTACATGAATCCCCAAATACTCATTCTACAAGTCTGAAGAGTTCATGATTGTTACTTTTGCATTTGTGGCAAGACGTCAATAATGTGGTATATTGTAGCACCAATGCATTTTAATAGAAGATTTGAGGATCAGACCTCATGTCATTCTGGATATCAGTACAAGACAAAAATTCTGATTCTTGCGTGTTTTAACCTAACATGTGTCGACTCAAACTGCAAGGTGTGAACTGCAACGCAACTCTCAGTTTTAAACTTAGACATATTCATAAATGGTTTGAAGTGTGCTATCTCTCCAATAACATATTCTCCTTCATGGTTTGGGGTTGAGTTGGTGGTAATCTGACTTGTGACTCCATAATGCCTGCAAAGCCTGTAGTGTGTATACTACTGTAGTATAGACTGTAGAGTAATGCCTAAAGAAAGAGTTGTAGTTTTACAAAACCTGTGGAATATGCACATACTCTTCCCTGCATGACTTCTGCTATCTCCTCTTCCAATGGATATCAAGTTGATGAAAAATAACATCACATAAACTTGTCGTGTTTTGTTGACATTCAACCTCCAAACAAACAATCCTTATATTGACCTCCATGTTTCAAAATGTATTAAAGAAGACTGGATGGTGGAAATAGCTTATATGTGTCTATTTTGTCAACTTGGTATCTAATTTTCAGCCACATTATTCCACTAACACGACGCATCCCATTCCATGCCTCCCCTACAATTGTATTTATTTCTGCCACCTCACAGAAGTGCTCTTGTTTCTTCTCTATTCCTGATTATGAACCAGTCCTTCAATATTCCACAATGGCTTTTGAATGTGTCTCCAGGATAGAAACACTTGTAGATGTGCAGGTTTAAGGAGGAAAAATGATTCTTGTTGAAAGAAAAAAAAGAGAAATTTGACAGGTATATGTATACTGTGATGGTTAAAAAACACAGAGAAGATGGTAATGCATGTGGTCTTGATGTAGAATAGACACAGAAGTGATTCTGCAAAGAGTTGTGTTTTAGTTGGCAGCTTTAACAGGTAAGAAAATAGAATGTGGTCAAGGAGGCAAAAGATAATGTTAAAAAAGGAAGTCACAGATCCTTACTGAAGATCATTTACAATTGAGATACATTGTCTGTGTATGTCCGGAAAAAGTATTACAACTTTGAGGATATTACGAAAGGCTTTAATCCGTTCTCAGCACTGAATCTTGCGTATTCCTTTTGTTTTGGACACCAAAGTGATGCATTCAAAACAGCCCATTTGGAGTATTGTAGGACTGGTTGGTTTTTACTTTCAGGCATTTTTTCCCTCATTGGTTTGCATTTTTTGTTTTTATTGTTTCCACCCATCTTCAGGGTGATATGGGCTTGCCTGGAACCCCTGGCATAGATGGCAGAAAGGTACATATTGTCCGCTCCCAACTAAGTGTAGTTAAAATGGCTACCCCTCCAGAGTCTCTGAAAATGAGAAGAAAGTTAATCATTGCATATTTCGGGAGTTAAACAGACTCCTTTATGATTTTGTTTTAACAATAACTACGAACAGGAAAAGATTCAGGCAATACTCTCATATATTGCAATGATTATATTTCTTTTGGTTTTCTTGGAGTTTTGTTATGTTAGTCTTCTTTCCTGTGAATTCTTCCATGGTTTACATCAAGCTTTTTAATCTTTCCATGTATTAACTTTTTCCTTGTTCACACATGTATGTATGCATATCAATATATAATGATTCTATAATTGATTGACATCCATTTTAAATTGTTCCACCCATCTGCTGTCACATGCTTTGCAGCCTTCATGAAGAAGTGCCTTTGCTTGTCACTTTCATTTTGCATTCAGTCCATCTTGACTCCCCTTTTCCACAGGGGTCAATCCAAAAACATTAAGTTTGGAATGGACCTTCAGGGTTATCATTCACTTCAGTCTGCTATTGTATAGTTCTAGTAAGAATGGGGTATTTAAAGGCAATGAGCTGACATTTTAGTTTCATCATGTATTTAACCTCCTTGGTTTCATGCATTTTGTATGCAATACTAGTAACTCATGATAACTTGTTCATCATGAGCTTGCTACATGTACATGTAACAAGGGTACTTCAAAAGTAGAGAACTAATAACTTAATTAAGCAAGCTTACTGCACACATACAAAAATTTTCATGTCAATTTGGTAAGGTATACAATGTATTGTACGAATAAAAGGCATGTGAACAGTGAACTGCTGATAGCTTTAGCTTAACTCATGGTACTTGTTTTAAAAACGTTTACCTAAAGATGTTCATAGAACATTTGTAGAACATTGGGTAATGTTGGTATTTCATGTAGGCTAACCTCTTACCCATAACAACAGCTGTTAAATTAACCTTCTTAATTAGTAGTTATTTTCGATAGAACCTAAATGTTGCTAGACTTTACAATTAAAAAAATACATTTGTGCTGCTTGACTGGGCCTTGCCATTGCAAAGTTTTAAATGACAGCTACTGTAATGAAGAATAGACACACTAGAAATTAAGATGTGCATTCTGCTATTCCTCTCAGGACATGTAAGATAACATTGCTTGGATAACTCCTGTTGTGCAAAAAGTGCTAATTATTGCAAAGCAAAGGTGAGAAGCAGTATGTTGTCGCAGCAGCAGCTTTTTCCTGCAACGGTCTGGGCATAGATTAGACTTTGAACTTGACTATTGTACAGTCTATTGATCTACTGAGAGATGATCATGAACTTGTGTTACACCATGCCTTTGTGCTCCCCAGGGGTCACCCGGGGTCAAGGGTGAAAGGGGTAGACGGGTAGGTACCCAGTACATTACCATTCCCAGGATTCTGTGAGAGTTTGCCTAAGGCACATGGACACCACAAATAAAGGGACATCAATGTCATTTATAGGTTACAGTGTAAGCTGCCCAGCATATGATAAGACAGAGCCACAGAGGTATAGACCTCATCCTGTGTACTCGCTATTTTATAATAGGAGTATTGTAGTTAAAATGGGCCATGAAGTTAAGACTAACTTTAAAATGGTGTCAATTGACTTCTAAATGCTGGACTCAATATACATGTATGTACTCATAACATTTAGTTGTTTGTTTCAGTCAGCTCGAGCTCAGCCAAACGTAATCTCAACTTTTTCGGTTAGCCCCGTCTCATGAACAAAATGTTACAAAAGAAGACTGTGTGTCCATAGGTTCAGAAAACTCTCACAGAATCGTGCGAATTAATGCACTGTAGTGTACCACAGTGCTGCATGTGCACAGCTACCATGTTCCTCTCTCCTGGGATGTCCAACATGCTTTCTTGAAATAACAGCACCTAAACTATTTCCATACAACTTGTATGGAGAAGTGCACATGGATTCCCAACCAAGAAATGCATGTCGCACTGCAGTGTTAAGGTGTCATTATTTTTTGCACACATACACTGGGATAATTAATATCTCAGACAATGCCAGGTATGAAACTTGTCCTTGGTGTATGAAGTACAAAATTGAAAATGTGTGATGAAACTTTCGTGTCTGTTTGCTGACCCCATTCATTATTGTTGTACTCTAAGTGTGGAATGTTAAATAAATGCAGATCGTTAAGGTTTCAAATACATTTCTGTTGCTTTGTAACAGTGTTTCCTTTTCTTCTGAGATGCTTGATTTGCAAAAATTGAAGAGGAATTCAAATCTTACATCGGACAGCCATCCTTTGCCTTGCCTGTAGCTGTAGTTCCATATATCTAGCACATTGCAGATACATGTACATGTAAAGTTCTATGGCTAGTTAACTAGGTTGAGAGAAACAGATGTAAAATTGATGTATGTAGGTAGGAAATTGAATTAAGAGACATTGTAACTCCATTTCATGCAAGAAATTCTAGGCAAAATTGGCATGGCTTGCTTCTTTCAAGTTGGTGGAGGTACAAACTAACCTTGCAGGTTGATACTTCTTGCAATTCAGCCTCTGATTCTGACCTTGTGAAAAAATAATACACCATAGACATAGAAGTTCTTTCAACAAAGAAAGCACTTCATTATACATGACGAGATGGCACAAGACATCTGCCTCAAAGCAAGTGGTAGGATTTGCTTGCGGCAAATGTAATGTTGTCATCTTCCTGTCAAGCAAGACCCCATAGGTTTGTTAAATGGTGGCAGAATACGTTAAGCTTTGGTCAGCATCACAGGCATTTACTCTATGGTAAAGTGTATGCTATCCACATGTACTATCATGATGTTTGTATGATGTATTGCTTGTTGCAGGGCCGCCCTGGTGCTGACGGTGTCCCTGGCAAAGATGGCGACCCTGGCCTACGAGGACCACCTGGCCTGCCTGGCATCGGAGTGAAGGGTGACCGAGGAGAGATGGGTCTGCCTGGACCTCCTGTAAGACCCTCCTGGAATCACTTCTTGTGTTCACAGATAACAAAAACAAGAGGCCATTTCAATCAAACTTCAAAGCATGCTTGTTTCAGTGATGTTGGTCTAACTTCAACAGAGCTGCAAGACAATTTGTGCTTTTCAACAAAGTTTGGCACAAGGAAAATGAAACAGGCTGTGATTTACACCATTTAAAATTGTCATCCTTGTGAGGAAAATGTCTGTCATGGTATCATTGTTCTGTAGGTGATTTTCACAGTAATGTAGGTTTTTATCTTCTGTAGGTGATAGGTGATTTTATTTCTTATTATGTCATGGTTTTGTTTGCTATCTTCTTATTAACAATATTATGCATCACTTATTGGACATTTACTCTCACAAGGTGAAAGTCTTATTTGATTGACACAATATGGTGTTTGTCTCGTTAGTTTGTTCTAATGCTAAATGCTAATATTTGTTCTAATGCTAAATACGACCTTGATTTAAACCAGGGCGATAAAGGTGAAGCTGGCAACGATGGTGCAGAAGGCCCCCCTGGACCTGCGGTACTTGCCCCCCTCCCCAAAAATAGACAGGAGTGAACATGTGGGAAATGTGTTCTACTATAGGACTTTTCACATTTTCACTTCTGACTGTTTTTGCCAAAATTCTTTTAGTCTTTCAAGTCCAGAAAGACCTGCCAAACCCAACAACATTAACATTTGTAGAAAACAAAGAATAGACATCATATTTATTTGATTAATCAATTTTTTTATTTGAATTTTTTCTTAGTTCATGATTTTTCACTGACATTTTATTTTAACTAAACCCCATGTGGTAAGGTTGACAGACATTAGCGACTGTAAACTTTGAGAGGTCTTTCTGGACTTTAAACCCATAAAGTATAAAGGTGGTTGGTTGCTTTGCTGTAAGACATTGAATCAGATATATTCTATTGCAATAGTGCTTATGACAATCCTTTGTTGTGTTAACTATCTTGCTGGTGATTTTAACACAAATTTGCCATAAGATGTTTTGCTAAAATGGAAAAGGGTCAATTTTTTCTGTCCTAGTGCTTTCAGTGACAACTAAGAAACATTTGGAGAAGTATAATTGGTTGCACTAACGTTACTTTGCATCTTTAATTGACATGAATTTATGGTTCCTAGTAAAAAAAAAGTCATACTAATCGACTTAATATTGACATGTTCAATAATGTATTACGGTTTTGTATGCTACACTTCAACTGACAATCAAATCTAACCTTTTTTCTCCCCCTTTTCAGGGTGCTCCTGGGAAAAAGGTACAGAACTTGCCCTATATTTTACTAGACAAAGTTTGTCCTGTCAATTGTGTTAAAAATACTTCGTCTGAAAACTTTTCTTCTGTTTGTGTCTCAAAGATTCTGTTTGTATAAAATATATCCCCATCTGTTGTTGTTTTCCCTCTCATTTGGGCAAATGCTGAGGACCATGATTGTGAAATTGGAGTTAAATGAATTCTACATGATTGCACTACAAGCATGATCAAAATATATTCAGTTGTGCCAGGCTTCATTCTCAACACATGAAGCAGTCACAACTCACAATACCATTTTCTAAGCTACAACATATTTGCCCATGTGAGAGGGACTGTTGCTGTTGACCATACCTGGGTCCGATGGCCTACTACTGGAACTGGTCTTCTGTTTTCTTCCCTCTATTTTCATATCTTCATTTGTAACAACCTCAATGTGCCTCAATCTACTACCTAAGTTCTCCTATCAGGTACCATGTCTCACTTATTTTCTCTCCCTCCCTTTCTTGTTGCATCTCTCTGGCTTCTCTTGTCGTTCTCCCCCATTCCTCGTTGCACTTGTGCGTGTCTGACACATGACATAGGGATTTGATGGCAAAAAGGGAGACAGGGTAATTCACAGATAGTTCCTCCCGAGTGGTGTGTGCTGCATAGATAGAACGCCATCTCAGCACCTCTAGTGATAATGGTTGATTAATTGTCCCCTAGTTGTCTTATGAATCAGAAAAAGTGGTTTCTTCTCTCTCACACAAGTACACGTTCAAAGAAACATACACAAAAAACACACAAAGAAACACACATTCACACAATTTCTTTACATACATCCACACTTGCACACACACACACACACACACACACACACAGACACGTTAACACACACATAGAAACACACTGTCTACTTGTTGAATGTACACTGTACTTAAACCTGAACCTACATGTAGGCCTCTGCTTTATGTGCAAATGATAGCATCCATTCTATTTCTGATGCCCCCAAGAAACTATTCTTTCTGACATAAGGCCAGTAGCTGCTGTAATGTAGTATGCTGCTGTTTTTTTAAGTTACTGTTATGCTTTTCATTCATAATTATTCGTCACGTTTAGAATTGTACATTTCTCGAGTCAGAATTATACCAGAATGATTTTATGTGGTCAGTGATATTAATTCATGATGTACGTTCAGACTCAGTTCTTGTATGGCTGTAGTTTGTATTTTCCCAAACAGTCCTAACCATCTCCAGTTACTGTACTACTATATAACAATTCAGATTTGCTTGTTCTAGAGACTAGTCATAAAATAGTCCTAAAAGCATGATGAACTCATTATCAGATACCATATTCTTGAAAGATTGCAGAGTTGACATCCTCCCTTGAGGATTCAGTGTAGACTAACTTGGTAGGTGATTCTGTACTCACCCCTGTCCTCTCTCTTAATGATAGGGTGATGCAGGAGAGGGGACTGCTGGTCGTACAGTAATGGTACATATTAACTTCTCTGTAATCTTGTAGGTTGACATAGTTTCTCCTAAGCTCACAAACAAGGAAGGTTTAATAATAATACTGGTACATTGTAGTAGTAATATAAATTGTGGGCAATTCATTTGTCGTTTGGTAGATTGAAATAATTTCTCTAGAGGAAATACTGTTAATATAGAACAAGTCTTTGACATAAGATTGTATGTTAACATATCATGCTTCTTCTGATTTGGACTGTGTTTTATACACTTTTGAGCACTAAGTGTAGCCATTGTTGCATAGTGTCACAATTTGAGATGTTACTAATTCTTTTGTTGTATTTGTTACCTTCAGATGCCAGGTCCAAGAGGCCCTCCAGGACCAATGGTAAGCTTTGGGAGTACAGTGTTATTTCTTTTCCTTTGAGTTTGACTATAATTATTTTGACTTTGATGATGACTATAAGTGAGTGAGGAAACAGTTAAATTGATACAGATGTAACTTTCTAATGAACTTTTATGCTGTCAGCGTAACTGATATAGCTACCAGACACAAAATGTTAAGAATGTTTAATGCCAAGAAATAATATTGGTACCTTGTGTAAAAAATACTGTTATGTAATGAAAATAGCATACACATGTATTAACGTTACTTGTTCCTTGTGTCCTTTGCAGGGAGCTCAGGGATTAAGGGGAGAGCCAGGACCTAAGGTAGGGTATTTGAAACTTAGATTTAATGTTACCTCCTGCAGCTGTCTTCAGTATTGTTGCAGTATTATCAACGTGTTCTATCTTACTACAAAGACTTGGATGATGTTCTACCACCAAGTCTACCACCAAGTTTCTTTGGTACTTGCTTGTATCTTTGCTAAGATGATTCTACAAGGATTATACTTTTAGTAAGTGAAAGAAGAGTGCATACAAGGGTTACCAGAATGTTGTGTTAGTCTTAATTTTACTTATTGCCCATTTAACAGCCTTCTTTGTTGACCACTTTTAGGGAGAAGTGGGAGACACAGGGAAAACTGGACCAATGGTAGGCTTTATGCATTCTTTAAAAGGGAAACATCTCCAGTGAGGGAAGAAATGCATACACATGTATGTTAGAGCAGGGAGGCTTTAGAACCTCCTTGGTTAGGGGAAAAATATATATGTTGTAATATGAATGATTGTAACAAACCTAGCACTGCCCGTAGCTCCCTGAGACACTACTACATTGTAGATTGACTGGTGTAGCCCATAGTATCTCGGCTTTAACACCACTCTGCCATGGCTTGGTGATTAATGCTGTTTAATGACACTGGTGCCGCTGCAATATTTTCCCTATAGAGGTATGATGTAGTGGTGACACTGCTAGTGTAGTGAGTAGTTGCCGTTGACTTCCCTACCGTAGGGTCCGGCGGGTGCAATGGGACCAGCTGGGGAAAAGGGAGACAGAGGACCCATGGGGCTACCTGTAAGTTCACACAAAAGTTCCACCTGACTTCACCTGTGTGTTGGTGTGATCCTAACTATCATCTAAATCCCCCCCCTCCCATTCTGGGTATGCAATGGCACATCAAGTGTATTTCTGACCATTTGACCTTTGTTAGCTGAATCTGAACCTGTGACCTTTAACGACTAAAAGTCTTTCTCTCAAAATATAATGCAGTCAAAGGAAACTTATTATCTTTTAAATGTAGACTAAGGTTAGATGTAATATTGTTTTTTTCCTTAATCAGATGGGTAAGACAACGTTATGGATGTCAATGATGTAGGATATCTATTAGTCAATATGAGCGACTGATTATCTTTGAAATCAGAGTGTTGTCTGTTTTTTGTTGTTAAAGATTTGTGCACATGTAAGTTTAGTCTACAAACACTTCCTCAAAACAGTACAGCAAATGTACATTATTGAACCAAAATTGGGAATTGTATTTGAATCGTTTTTGGAAAAGTTGAAGATATTATGTCTGCAGTAGCATTATATTAAGTTATGATAAGTTATTATATTAAGTGTTGGTGTAATGTTAATGAAGAAAGCAAATTTTCTCTAGTTGATATTGTATTCATACAGATTGAAGGTCACAGGTCAAGGTCATACTAACTCAGGTTAAAGGGCCCTCAAAACCATTGCTGCATCAGCCGCCATGTGCATACTTACAATGTATTCCCATGTCATGTGACCGAGTATGTCCATAACTTTTTGCCCTCCCCCTCCCCCACATCATGTCCATGTGTGAAAATTACCATGAATCCATAATCCTTAACATTTTTTACTTGCTTACTCATGATTGGCTTGGTCTTGACAAGTTATATGCCAGCGTGACTTGCAGTGAAAGTTTTGAGACAGGTGAAGAACATAACCTTTCATTTTGAGGATTTGGCTGAAAACAAACACCTGAGCTGAGATTCAAGCAGCTGCTCCCTGTTTTCCAACAGAGGTTTTACTTTGTGAAACACATTACAACAGAATTTAAGAAAAAGATTTCTGTACTTCTCCCCACCAAAAAATGACTACCAAACATTGATGATGTCTTTAAAGTGGGTGTTCTGTTCTCAGAACTTTACATCCAGTCGACTGGAATGTTGCTATTGGTCAGGTTGAAAACAGTGTGGATTTGATTGACAGCTAACAACTGCTTGCCATTGGCTAACAGAATTGCTGTGCACAATACTAACCATTCACTCTACTAACCAATGGTCACTTCCCTCTGTGCTTGCAATGGATAGGGGGTGTTTTTGTCCCATATGTATAAGGTAACACTAGTCTTGCATTATGTAAACTTTGTACTGCATTTTGTAAGAAGTTTTCCCTTCTGATTTACCCTTTTTACCAAATTTCTTTAATACTAGTAATTAACATTTAAAAACCAGAACTTATACAACAACGGTATTAACTTTTGCCGGAAAAGGTATAGACAGTTGTAGACACAGTCAATGTACATAGATTGTGACACAACCATTTGTGAACTCTGTATGTAGCTTTCAAAGTATTGGAAAACTGGAGGAAAGAAGAATTGAAACTCTTACAAAATGCAGGCTGTGAAGTGTTTTTTGTAGACGTGTGCATTTTAAAGCTTTTTAGCTCGTGTTGCATAGTTAAGCACATTCCATCAGCTTATTTTGGCTGCGGACAAATTATGGCATAAGAGTTAATGCACGGCTTAAATACTGTGCATTGTACTCTTTGATATTGTTCATTATGAAATTTGTGATTGCGTTGTTTACAGGTCAAGGCAATATAATGTATGTCACAGATTCAGATGTGGTAAATGCACATGTGGATTCATATAATGGATGTCGAAAGTTGTGCATTTTAATGGCAATATTCTGAAATGATAAAAGTTGAAATAAATGTAAACCTGTAATGACATGTGCTAGTGTGAGAAGAGCTTTCACTTGGTAATTTCTTGTTACATGAAAATTCAGTTCTCTTATAGTAATGACTGTATTTTTCTTCGTAATGTCCATGATTATATTGGCTTGACTTTGGCTTTCATATCACAATGCCATATAAAACAAGTCATCTCGGCTGAAATCGAGTCTTGCTGAACTAAAGGGGCTGTTTGTTATCAAATTTAAACCTACATTTTAGTTTAGCCTGAAGTTTTCTGTGACCTGTCATACAAACCCCATGTAAACCTCCCTCCATGTAGTGTGGACTACTTACCTGTGGGCTTGAGCAAAACCACCACGAAAAGAAACCGGCCTACTACTGATGAGTAGACCCCTTTGGTGACAGTAGTGAATGACCCCCCTATGTCTCCCTGTGTGTGGAATGTTGTTTTGTGATGCCTGTGCTACCATTGCCACCTTTTCAGGGCCCTGCCGGGATAGGGAAAGCTGGCGAACCGGTAAGACTAATGTCCCCTAACCTGATCCTCATACTCATATGTACATGCAGGCTTGCTAGTACATGGGGTAATAGGCAACAGTTAGTGATCAGACTTTATTTAGCTTGTCAAAGACTATTAAGACACTAGGGCATCTTCAACAGTCTTATAAAGCCTGGTTGCCTGAATGTTTTCCCATGTACTAGCTGGCCTGATATAGTTGCTATAGCATGTCCTGACTTGATGATTGTCCATTACTCGTATCATCATAGTCAGAGCATGACACAGCAAAACTTTCTACCATCTAGAAGGATGGCAACTACCGGTACATGTACACTATACCTACTAACTCAAACACGAAACCCTGTTGAGTACCGTTTTATCCTCCTTACATTAGCCCATAGACAATGTTTAGAGAGATGTCTCACTCACTAACTTTCATCAGGGCCAGTACTTTTTATTGGAATTTTTTTCTAAAATCGTTTATTTTGCGTATGGGTACAGTATACTATACAGACATTTTTAAAACTTCGTATCCATTTTTTCATGGATGAAATAACTTGTATGGGATAGATAGACTGAGGATGGACACTGTTCCCATGGTTACCATTACCATGGTGACTGTTACCATGGTATTGGGACTAACTGGAGAATAACAGGCTGAGGGAGTATAGAGGGATGTTGTTGCCATGGTTACTAACCCTAGGACCTGTACTACTTTTCCCCAGGGCAAGGATGGATTGCCTGGTCCTCCGGTAAGTAAAAACTATCAACTCAAATACATCTTTTACAGTGTGCATGTGTAGTGATAAGAAAGGCTAGTTTGGTCATCAGTTGAGATACACATTAGGAACTTTATCTATAGTAAGGCAGTCCAGTAGATAGAACATTAGATTTAGATTGCATGATGTTCAGCTTCTTGTAAATCAAAAAACCTTTTGTGAAGTTTGTATTATGGAACAAACATTTAGTGCTGAGATACTATTTTATGACCTTTTTCCATATTTGTATGATTTTATTGTTAGTTTGCTGATCGGTAATTACCTTGTTTTTAGGGAAGGGGTATAATCAGTCTAGTAGTATTCATGAATTAAACCTCAACTGTCAAAGTGTACAACACTCTTATTATTTTCCTCCTTTGTTTCTACATAGGGAGCACCTGGCATGGTCGGACCTAAGGTATTTCCCCCCTCCCTACCACATAACATCTACTAAGTACTAGTACTACAAACCTACTAAGCGGTGTGAGGAACTGAAACAAAGTATTCCACCTTCCATTTTATTTCTTCCATTGTA
>NW_017802447.1:460440-463554 GCF_001625305.1 Branchiostoma belcheri | reverse complement strand
CCCCCTTTTCAGGGCGCTCCTGGAAAAAAGGTACAGAACTTGCCCTATATTTTAATAGACAAAGTTTGTCCTGTCAATTGTGTTAAAAAATACTTTGTCTGAATCTTTTCTCCTGTTTGTGTCTCAAAGATTCTGTTTCAATAATATGTATCCATATCCCCATCTGTTGTTATTTTCCCTCTCATTTGGGCAAATGCTGAGAACCATGATTGCAGAGTTGAAAAGAAATTCTTTTACACCATGACCAAACTATTTTCAGTTGTGCCGAGCTTCATTCTCAACACATGAAGCAGTCACAATATCTAAACTGCCAATTTGAGATTAATGCAACATGTTTGCCCATGTGAGAGGGACTGTTACTGTTGACCATACCTGGGTCCGATGGCCTACTCCTGGAACTGGTCTTCTGTTTCTTCCCTCTATTTTCATATCTTCATTTGTAACAACCTCAATGTGCCTCAATCTACTACCTAAGTTCTCCTATCAGGTACCATGTCTCACTTATTTTCTCTCCCTCCCTTTCTTGTTGCATCTCTCTGGCTTCTCTTGTCGTTCTCCCCCATTCCTCGTTGCACTTGTGCGTGTCTGACACATGACATAGGGATTTGATGGCAAAAAGGGAGACAGGGTAATTCACAGATAGTTCCTCCCGAGTGGTGTGTGCTGCATAGATAGAACGCCATCTCAGCACCTCTAGTGATAATGGTTGATTAATTGTCCCCTAGTTGTCTTATGAATCAGAAAAAGTGGTTTCTTCTCTCTCACACAAGTACACGTTCAAAGAAACGTACCCAAAACACACTAAGAACACACATTAACACAATTTCTTCACATACATCCACACTTGAACACACACACACACACATTCACACACACAAACACGTTAACACACACATAGAAACACACACACATTCAAACTGTCTACTTGTTGAATGTACACTGTACTTAAACCTGAACCTAGGCCTCTGCTTTATGTGCAACTGATAGCATCCATTCTATATCTGATGCCCCCAAGAAACTATTCTTTCTGACATAAGGCCAGTAGCTGCTGTAATGTAGTATGCTGCTGTTTTGTATGCTTTTCATTCGTAATAATTCGTCACGTTTAGAATTGTACATTTTTCGAGTCAGGAATATACCAGAATGATTTTATGTGGTCAGTGATATTGATTTAGATATTGATTTATGATGTACGGTCAGACTCAGTTCTTGTATGGCTGTAGTTTGTATTTTCCCAAACAGTCCTAACCATCTCCAGTTACTGTACTACTATATAACAATTCAGATTTGCTTGTTCTAGAGACTAGTCATAAAATAGTCCTAAAAGCATGATGAACTCATTATCAGGTGCTGTACCATATTCTTGAAAGATTGCAGAGTTGACATCCTCCCTTGAGGATTCAGTGTAGACTAACTTGGTAGGTGATTCTGTACTCACCCCTGTCCTCTCTCTTAATGATAGGGTGATGCAGGAGAGGGGACTGCTGGTCGTACAGTAATGGTACATATTAACTTCTTCTTTTAGGTTGACATAGTTTCTCCTAAGCTCACAAACAAGGAAGGTTTAATAATAATACTGGTACATTGTAGTAGTAATATAAATTGTGGGCAATTCATTTGTCGTTTGGTAGATTGAAATAATTTCTAGAGGAAATACTGTTAATATAGAACAAGTCTTTGACATAAGATTGTATGTTAACATATCATGCTTCTTCTGATTTGGACTGTGTTTTATACACTTTTGAGCACTCAGTGTAGCGATTGTTGCATAGTGTCACAATTTGAGATGTTACTAATTCTTTTGTTGTATTTGTTACCTTCAGATGCCAGGTCCAAGAGGCCCTCCAGGACCAATGGTAAGCTTTAAGAGCACAGTGTTATTTTTTTTCCTTTGAGTTTGACAATATGACTTTGATGATGACCATAAATAAGTGAGGAAACAGTTAAATTAATATAGATGTGACTTTCTACTAAACTTTGTAATGAACTTGTGTGCTGTCAACGTAACTGATATAGCTAAAAATAGTTAAGAATAGTTTAATGCCAGGAAATAATATTGGTACCTTGTTTGAAAAATAGCATACACATGTATTAACATTACTTGTTCCTTGTGTCATTTGCAGGGAGCTCAGGGATTAAGGGGAGAGCCAGGACCTAAGGTAGGGTATTTGAAACTTACAAAGTTAGATTTATTAATAATGTTACCTACTTCAGCTGTCTTCAGTATTGTTGCAGTATTATCAATGTGCTCTATCTTACGTCGATGAAGGTTAGACATCCAGGTACATTTTGTAATACGACACGCCAAAAAGCAGTTACTCAAGCAACTGGATATGATTTTGAAAACGTCAGACGTTTCAGCTAGTATCCACTAGCTTGTGCTTATAAACCTGTTTTCCCCTCTGGTCTCTCAGTCACTGACGAAAGCTAGTGGATACTAGCTGAAACGTCTGACGTTTTCAAAATCATATCCAGTTGCTTGAGTAACTGCTTTTTGGCGTGCTCTATCTTACTTCAAAGACTTGGATGATGTTCTAGTCTACCACCAAGTCTACCACCCAAGTTTCTTTGGTACTTGCTTGTATCTTTCCTTAGATGCATTGTGATTCTACAAGGATTATACTTTAAGTAAGTGAAAGAAGAATCCATACAAGGGTTACCAGAATGTTGTGTTAGTCTTAATTATACTTATTGGCCGTTTAACAGCCTTCTTTGTTGACTACTTTCAGGGAGAAGTGGGAGACACAGGGAAAACTGGACCAATGGTAGGCTTTATGCATTCTTCAAAAGGGGAAACATCTCCAGTGAGGGAGGAAATGCATACATGTATGTTAGGGCAGGGAGGCTTTAGAACCTCCCTGGTTAGGGGAAAAATATATATATGTTGTAATACGAATGATTGTAACAAACCTAGCACTGCCCGTAGCACCCTGAGACACTACTACATTGTAGATTGACTGGTGTAGCCCATAGTATCTCGGCTTTAACACCACTCTGCCATGGCTTGGTGATTAATGCTGTTTAATGACACTGGTGCCGCTGCAATATTTTCCCTATAGAGGTATGATGTAGTGGTGACACTGCTAGTGTAGTGAGTAGTTGCCGTTGACTTCC
>NW_017802447.1:431042-460420 GCF_001625305.1 Branchiostoma belcheri | reverse complement strand
GAGATACACATTAGGAACTTTATCTATAGTAAGGCAGTCCAGTAGATAGAACATTAGATTTAGATTGCATGATGTTCAGCTTCTTGTAAATCAAAAAAACCTTTTGTGAAGTTTGTATTATGGAACAAACATTTAGTGCTGAGATACTATTTTATGACCTTTTTCCATATTTGTATGATTTTTATTGTTAGTTTGCTGATCGGTAATTACCTTGTTTTTTAGGAAGGGGTATAATCTGTCTAGTAGTATTCATGAATTAAACCTCAACTGTCAAAGTGTACAACACTCTTATTATTTTCCTCCTTTGTTTCTACATAGGGAGCACCTGGCATGGTCGGACCTAAGGTATTTCCCCCCTCCCTACCACGTAACATCTACTAAGTACTAGTACTACAAACCTACTAAGCGGTGTGAGGAACTGAAACAAAGTATTCCACCTTCCATTTTATTTCTTCCATTGTACATTCTATTTGATTTTTCCCATTTTTATATTTCATTTTCTGTCATTTTCTTTTCCCGAACCGAACATTAGGGTTCAAGGGGTGATGATGGACAGAATGGGGAGAGAGGAGATCCTGGAATTCCCGTAACTAACCATTTCTTAATTTAATTTTCCAACCCCTTCCCCTTAACAACAACCATGTTTTGGGTTTGATTTTGTCCTTACATATTGCATGGAGCTTTTGCATGTTTCATAACTCCATTCAGTGAATGTTTTTTGCTGTGGATTTGGTCTAAATAAGATATTATGGCCTAATTTTGCTATATTATACTGCATGTTGCTATTCATGAATGGCATGTTTTTAAATTATATTAAATGTTTGAAATGGTTTTGAATGGCATGTTTTACAGTACACTGTTACAGTATTAGTAACTACTTCATATACATGTTTAACTGATTCTATTAGAAGTTTTTTACAATTTAGAAAAACTTAAGCCACATAGCCGATTGCATGGACGTTGTTCATACTAACATTTTGCTTGTTATGCATATTTTTGCTTTTCATAACTTAAGTTTGGTACCCATTATTTTTATTTTCCCAGGGAATAAATGGAATTCCAGGTCCCAAGGTACGAATGCGAAGTTAGGTAGTGGTAACCCTCGGTTACCATACCTAACAATCCATTTGTCCAATGTTGAATTCAGGGAGTGTCCAGTTTTATCAAGTTTCATTTCTTACAAAATTAACTTTACCAACTTTTACCAACTACTTTCTCTAAAAACTTACATTGATTAGAAATGTTCAGCCTTTTGATTATGAAACAGAGACACCAACAAAAGACTAGTACCAGTTTTTGATTTAAGTTCATATTATGTAACCTGCCATAGAAATGGGTATTCAGCATAGACACAGGTAAAAGCTTTGAGACGTTTTAGAAAGGAGTAGAACGTTATATGTAATATTAAAGATCTGTAACATAACATGAGTCATGAGCAGCAGGTGGTAGCCAGGAAAAAAGTGATGAACAACTTATAAAAAGCATGCTATAGAATTTTAATGCAGCCCTACTTGCTATCTGGTAGTATCTTGTTGCATATAGTGGTTAGGTCCCCAGAAGCTGTCACTTAACTGTGTTTTGTATGATATGAAAGTATTGATAGCATTGGACATCCCTGTATGTGTCGACTTACATACATGTACAGTATGTGTTGACTTGTGTTCTATGTATCCTCTATCTCCTCCATTCCATTTCATCTCTGTTGTCTTATGTATAGTGTTACCTGTTGTTACCATCTAGAACTTCTCTTTTTTTGTCTGCAAACAAACAATATTTGTACAATATTTAAGTCAGTCATACATGTACATGTAAAATGAGAAAGACATCATACTTCTACATGTATTTCGTACTATTACAATTTCATTTTTTTCTTATACAACTGATCTCTTTGTAAGGAAAAGACAATATTATGACAAGATTAAAATAAGGGAACATGATCAGAAAAAAACAGTGCAAGGTTGAAGTTCAGAAACACTAAGGAAGCCATGATGACTACGCATTATTTCACTTGCCGCTACTCCTTTCTCTCTTTCTTCAAGGATTATTGTAATTCCTTATCATCATTTACTTATAACTAAGCTGTCTATTCTACTCACTAAACCTTATTACTGAACTAACAATTCTTGAGGAGTACTAAATGGATATTACAGCATTAACTTTTGTTCTTTGGTGTCAATTTCCCTTTAACTTTGTTTGAATTTGTTGTTGAATTGTGATGATTCCTTTGTGATTTTGTGTAAAGAAATTGCCCTGCTAAGTTTTAATGGCTGTTAGAGAAAGCAACCTCCTTGGAGGAAGTCAGAAAATGTTTCATTAACTTAGTAAACCCCAAAACTTGCTTGTAGGTTACTGAACCATCAGTAACCTTCTACTGTGTAACAGTAGAAAGAACTCAGCATGGCAATTATAAATGTACTAACAGTTACTACATGTAGGCTGATATTCCTTTCATTGTTGTACAATGGATGTGTTTTCTTACTGTCTTTCTTACACATCTACAGGGAGATCCTGGCCCACCAGCACAGAAGGGTGATAAGGTATGTCCTGCTCATCAAATGGGGTTGTTTCAAAATCTCACTCCTCTGTGGGGCTTTCAAACAATTCCTAGTGCTTATAGATGGCTTTGGAGTTCACTGGACACATACAAGTACAGGATGTATTAAGTACAAACTCTTGATTCTATGACTAGCTTTATCTAGTTGGTACTGGTCATTGGAGAAATTTTTTTTTCACAATCTCGATGTTCTTGTTGTTATTGCCAATGTTTTGGCAGCTGCTGAAATGTTGGCAAGATACCAAGAAAAAAGAGAACCATTGTCCAACAAATTCTTTATGTTTCCGAACAAGAATTGCTTTTCCTAAAGACAAAGTCATGACTACACATAAAGCCATCTATCCAGCCATGAAAAACAGAGCCCAAATGTTATGTTGACGGATATTTGGGCATGACGTAACTGACAGTTTGTGTGGAATGACCTGTAACATGGATAATAGCCTAACTACATGTATTAACAAGGCTTTGTGCATGCTAACTACATTATGGACATTTGAATGTGAGCAATGAAGACAGTGCCAAACTTCTTGCAAAAAGCAAGGGTTGTGAATTTGTACAACATCAGTTATAATACAACACAAGTCTTGCAGAAAATAATGGAAGGTTTCCACTAAACCTTAACAAATGAAAGGTTGGATTTACCGAGAAACATTTGGCACTGCAATGTACTTGACTGGCTTTGGCTACAATTTTTTTCTCTTGTCATGAAACATACTCCAATTACTAATAGCTTAACCAATGACTGATAACAAAAACACTATGGTATATGATATATATTCTGCATGTGATGTGATGTGTAAGATTTAAAAAAAATATATTTAGGGCTGAAGTTTCAGAAGCTTAGCTAGACAAGTTCCTTGAATGTACACAAAACATCTGGGAGATAGGGAAGAGGGTGAGATGTTTTGTGTGCATGCACCTCTTTCCCAGTACCACTTGGTATCAGACACAGTTGTGCAAGCGGGACGGATATCTTCTGAGGTAATGCACCCGTGGCATGGCGTCCAGCAGCTACAAAAGTACTTCTGTGGTTAAGGCAGGACAAACCACTTGTCTGTAGGATCATCGTATTGTATTATTTGTCAATACTTGTCAGAGTTTGTTTTGCTGGGTCCTCATCCCCTTTCCTCCATGTATTGCATGCACACCCATCTCATCCTGAGAACTCATCAAGTTCCAGAAAGTTCTCCAACTTCTTCCCACATATGAGTACCATTTCTAAATAATTGTACCATCATATATAACTCACAGATGGTCACGCACCTGTTTTTGTTTATTGCTAACACAAGTTGCCGACACAGTTTCTTGTCAAACTAGATTTTGGTGGCACATAACCAAATTAGATTAAATGTTCTTGTCTGATGTACTGTAGACCCATTGCCCCCTCCCTCCAGCAAAGAAACAAACTCCTACAAGTATTAGTTCTTCATATTATGAGATGGTCCTATTTAGAGGTGGTTGGGAAAGAGGTGTGTTCTTTACACTGTGTTGGTGGACATCTCTAGGGTGAGAGAGGTAGAAGAGGCAGATCAGGAAAAAAAGGTGAAAAAGGTGATCACGGAGCTCCTGGATTAGATGCCCCATGTCCTGTGGTAAGTGCCCAGAGCCAATCTTTTCCTATCTTGTGTGACACGCTTGCAGGGAGAGAGAGGTAGAAGAGGCAAGAGGGGTCTCCAGGGTCAGAAGGGTGAACCGGGACCGCCGGGCTTGGACGCTCCGTGTCCATTGGTAAGTTTGGTGTCCCCCGCCCGTGTCATCGTGAGTCTGTGACCAAAGTTGTGCCGTCTGCTGCGGCCCTGGTGTACCCCTCCTATCCCTGTCATAAAGCTGACCTCAGTGGTAGTCAAGCCTTACTCTAGGCCTAGGCCACACCAAGTTCATTTTTTGGTTTGTAGATGTAGAAATAAGAGTGTGATAAATTAGAAGATCAACATGGAAACAGAGTCAGAGAAGCAAGTTGTACTTTGGTTCACACAGTATCGGGTGTGAATATAATTAAGTCAACTTTTCTTCTCAGTCCTCTGTTTTCATTTTGGTGAATTTTTATGGATGAGAACCAAGAAAATAAATTTGTGTGGCCTTAATGCTGAATACCAATCATACTAGTATCATTCTAGCCTTTTCCTTTGTTGCTTACCTTAATTTTGTTCTGTTCCGTTCTTTTCTGTTGTTTTCTTCTACCGCTTTCCCTGCCAGTATATAACCAATACAGTGCATTTTCTCTAGAGTGATAAAGCTATCAAGTTTAATTTAATTTCATTCTACACATTTTCCCTTGCCTTCAGTAATGCACTTGCATTGTCTTTATACATTCATAATACTTTGCCTAATAGCTTCCTTTTGCAAACAGCCTTTTGTGCCAAGATTGCATAATGAAAAAGTTTTGTCAAGATTTTCCATTTTTGTTATTTGAAAAGGAACTTTCCCTTTGTGTTGGTGTTCCATGTTTCTTTTGAATTTCCAGTATAATGTTTGCAACCATCTACTGTTATAACATGTTATAGCATATTTGTATTTTACTGACTCTTTATGATAAGGTACAAGAATTTTGATTTCAATGTGAAGAACAAGTGAACAGAAATCTTTGTATAGGAGTGGCAAACTACCAGTGCTAAGACCCTATCCAAATCACTAATTGGTTGCTTGGTAATGTGTGATAACACCCACAAGAAACAGCCCCAGAACAGAGTAATATCTCATTTTGAGTATTCAGTAGATACTACTTTAATCTGTAGCACAGACCATTAGCCATATTGGCATGAAACAAGCTGTGTAGGTAGTAGTAATGTATCCCATGAAATTAGCAGTACTTGGCATGATTTACATTTACCTGAACACCAGTAAATTTTCTTATGAACTCAAAGTACCTCACAATATGGATTGTCTTCGATTGATTAAATGTTTGCGGTTGTCCAAAAAGACTATTAGGGAATGACATAGTCCTGAAGTAGTTTTGTGTAGTATGCTTTGACTAAAAGGATAGAGGTACGTTTCAACACCAACATAAAGGAAAGTTACATTTACAGCTGCTTTTAAAAGAAAATGAGCGTGACGTAATAGTTTGTTGTCAAAGGCTGGATCACATAATGCTTGCCTCCTGCTTTGCCTTGCCTCTCTATAATGTCATGGGCATGCACCAGGGTCTTTTTTGTATAAGTGTAATGTGGTGTATTCGTGTTCATAGTGGCATGTGTGAACTTAATGTGCTGATGTACATATTTATGCGCATTTTAAGACATCTTTAATTTGAAAAAGGCATTTCGTTGAAAGTAGTTATCCTTGGTAGTGAACACACAAGTACACTTGTTTGCAATCGAATCTCATATGTAAATCACACATAAAACAGTCTGGTACGTGGGAATTGAGACGGGCATAATTTGTGTGTGTGTGTGTGTATGTGCGTGTGTCTTAGTGTGTGCGAGGACTGTGTTGTATAATATACAAGTGGTGTTTAAATTAAGTGTTCATTGTGACAATTTTGAATGTTAACATGTTTTATTAACCCCGGTGTCCAGTCCTAAACCGTTGCCATTTTGTACATCTTGCCTTTCTCGATTTGCAGGGAGAAGACGGATTGCCGCTGGCCGGGTGCTGGCAGAAGGTGCGGCGTTAGTGCTTCCCTTCTTGCCCATTCACCCCCCACCCCACCTTCCCTTTGCTTCGCTTCATTATCTCTATAGATTGTTAAGATTGCTGCCAGATCAGCCATGCTTTCATCTACTGTCCTATTGCTAGCATCTCCCATATGGTGACCATTTCTGGGTGTGTTTGTATAATTGTATGATATCTGGCAGGAGAAAGGTGTCTATAAGGTTTAATGTGCTGCAGATATCCCCCTGACTTTATGATTCCATGTTAAGTGATGGTTGCACACTAATGCATGACTCTAGGCAAGTGGCCTTTGACAGGAGGTGTATAAGGTGAAGCATGATCACCACAATTACAGTAAGTCTATCAAACTATCTACATATACAGTTACCATTGTTCATAATTACAACTATATCAGATAAATTTGGTGTAAGGCAAAATGACCATAATGCAAGTTTACAGGTTATCTTGTGAAACAACATAAACGCTAAACAACCTGACCTTTCAACCCCATGTTACTACCTGAATGTTGCATCTGCAAGGCTGTCCGTGGTCATGTTCAAGGTTGCATTGCCCAAATTTGCCCACGAGTCGATCCCGCTTTTGTGAAGAATGTGTGAAGTGTCCTCAGTGCCATTGTCTAACCAAGACATGCTCTGTTCTCTTTTTTTGCAGTAATATACTGATGTGCCCAGCATGAGGAATGTATATAAGCACGTGGAATGCCAAAAGAGACTATTTTTATTCTATTTTATTTGAAGCAATACGTAACAAAAACTGTATAAAGCAATATTTTGTCTGGAAAGAGGAAATGATTTTATTTATACTACCTGTTCTCAATACCATGTGCTAAGTTATTTCAGTTGGTGCCGACCTGACCAAAATGTTCAATCTTGCTTGTCCAAACTTGGGAAAATGAGGACTGGTACTCGTGGCGCATGACTGGCGTACGTGAGGCTTGTGCAAGCAGCCATATTGTTCCTCTGTTGATGCTAAAGCAGTTAGTTGACTGAAACAGCAGATATATATTTTTTCCTGAGTCCTAGATTTCTACATGATATGAAATGGCCAACACTAACACCGTGCCAGTCTGTTTATTATTTATTGGCTTCTCTCATTGTCCCCTCATCATTCCCAAAAGGTTAACAACTAATTTTGATCCATTTGATTGACAGTCGCTGATTAACCAAGGTTAGGCATTTTGGTCTGGTCTGAGTATCGTCTAGCTGAGTTGTAACGTGGCAGTCATGTACACTGACAAAGTACTAATGGCATTAGGACCTAGGGGGCTAGACATTTGGTGCTGCATGGTTCCAACAAATTACTAACAGGAAAACAGCTGAACAATGTAGTCAAGTAACTTAGTAATAATTCCCTTCGTCCGTAATTTTTTCAGGGATTCTTTATAATTGAGACGAAAGGAGACAGGTACATAGTTTGAGAAAGTCAAACTTCGGTGCACCAACCCAAAATTCCTCAGTCTGGACATATCGAGATATTACAGCAAAAAAAAATCACCATTCAATGTTCATCGCATTCCCTCATGCATATTCATGGTGTAACGGTGGTGGCATGACGGGAGCTGTTTTGCTGATGTTGCATCTGACAATCAAACGAAGATCCCGAGACAGAGAAAGAGCGGAAACGTTGATGGACATGTGAAGTTAGGTATGTTAGGGTCTGGACTGTGGGGCCGAGGGAGGAAACAAAGTCAAGCAAGAGCAGAACAAGGACCTTCCAGCTGGTGGCAACACCGATGACAGCTCATCCAGGGGTTGATAGACATTATCAAGGACTCATTGGTACATTAGTGGCTGTTTTCCTATGTATTTTTATGATGGCACCATATTATGTCAGTATAGCACCCTTATCATGTTTGTTCCTCGACAAGATCACGGGTGTCATAGCAGCAAGAACACACTAGAAACAGCAACCAAGGTACTTCACTGTATATGTACTCAAGTGTTGTTCTGAAAGATAACCAGTCCAGCAGGTTAACAGCTTGAAGAGTATCAGGCTGATCCTGTGACACCTTTGTGACTCCAGACACATTTCTTTTGGTCATTCCATTGCTGTTGTTTCAACACTGAAAACCTCTCTTCAGTGACTTGGGTGTCTTGGACATCCCACGGAAGATACATTTTTTTTTCATTAAAAAAATGTTTGAAACTTTGATTGAAAGAGACCATCTGAAAGTGTTGCTGTTGGCACATTGGCCAATGGCAGCATCAAGTAGATTTACTTGGTTTGACTTTGTAAATTTCTCAGAGACGCATATTTTGTGGCGTACGCACAAGCACTACAGAGGAAATACTTCTGGTTGTTTCAGTGGAAAGTGATTTATCTTGGTTTAACCGAATAAAATTTGAGTACACTTTGATCCCGAATGTTCACGACTTCAGTGTACATTCACGTTTTTAGGCCAACAACTGTGGCTTTGGTCCAGTATTGCCTAGGTGTTTTGCAACAGCACAGAATTCTAAGTTTACCGTAGTTCACTGAGCCTAGCTTAACACCTGTATCCAACCTAGTGTAAGCTATAACAAACTTTGCATTTGTTTAAAAGCAGCATTTATCTAGTTACACCTGGCTTTGACAGGTCTTATTTTATGACCAGTGGTGATATGTCTGAAAAAAGAAGTTGTAAACATTTTGTAAATATGGAGAATTTAGTGATAGTTGTGGTAGTGTTTTTTACGTACAGTTAAGAGGAAGGTGCGAGATGGTAGAAATCAACTAACCTATTGAATACATCTATAATCTATGTACATAAGATTTTATTGGTGTATTGCTCAAGAAGTGAGCATTTTACATTTACTGCGTATGCCCAACTTATTTATCAGGAGGTCTGATGCCTTTTTTGTAGCTTCTGTTCATACCATAGCTTTCATTGTTGTATACGTAAGAAGTTCGTATTTATTTTAAAAGAAACAGCACATGTTCAGCTAGGTTTTATCTGTTTGTGGAGAGGATTTTTGAGCAGATTGTACTTTTTAAAGTGAACAGTATGGTGCTGATGAATGTAGACTAAATGTTATACACTTGTACTAGAAAATCGGTGTTGGGTAACTTGCTGATGTATTGTCAGTCAACTGGGCTTCTACTTCTAGAGAGTTCTTGGTGATAGTAGATTCAACTCGCCTTTCCTTACTATGGTTGGGTTAAAGAAGAAAAGGTAAAATCCAAGCAACATAAAAAAAACTGATGCTATTCCTTGAGAGTCTGATGACCACCTGTACTTAAAAGCATTTGTTTGTAATGAACAATACTGAGACATTCTACTTGCAAAATGCATTAGTTGCTCTTGAATGTCCTTTTGTACTACATTGTTTGTCCAGCTTGCAGCTTTGGACATCATGTTTTATTGCAGATAGCAATGAAATCTGTGCTAATGGTATAAAAGAACCATTATGAAATAAGCTCTATGGTTGTGAAAAAACACACAACATATTGAAGAACATGTCACATGTTGTTGTCGTTCTGTAAACATGCCAGACATGGAAGAAGACTTTGTTGTATTTTTTTTTTTTGGTATTCAGCAGACCAGCAAGTGCATGGGGTCGTAGTGTGAATGTAATTGTGAATGTTGTATTTACAGCGTGAATGTTTCTATGTTTTGTCGTTGAGAGTGTATATCGATGATGAGTCTAGCCTGCCAGTACTGAATAGCCAGTCAGCGTTCTAGCAATGTTGTTTACCAAACCCAGCCATAGCGGTAATGTAATGTAGTTGCAGCAGACACAAACTGCCAATACATTGTAGCTCTAAACATGTAGCTAACGGTAATGATGTTGTATCTCTGTATTGAACATTAACGTTAATGAGGTAATGTTTCTTTTCTACAATAAACTGTATCATTGTTCAGATATCTGGTGTATGTCTTTCTTGCTTGTGTGTTGTGAAATCACAGCATGTCTTCAGAGTAAAAAAAATATATACAGCATTATTCAAAAGTAATTTTATGGAGTAAAGTCATTCCACAATGGTGCAGATGCATGTTGAGGCAATGGATTCTCCAATTTTGAAAAAGATAGTCTTGAACTAAAAAATGAGCACGATAGCAGTTACCTGCAGAGAGAGAACTTTGCCTTGGCTCACAGTTGGTCAGAGCAAGTCAACTCTTTCTGAAGTTAGGAATAATAGGTGTGGCATTTTAAAATCAAATCCATCCACAGCATTTTTTCTAATTGACAGATGACTGCAGATTGTAGTTAATGTAAGGGTTGCATGTTTTCTCCTTTCAATAGAGGCCAAAATCATTCCAGTTTGTTAGGTTCTGTTGGTTGTTCTGTTCAAAAGCAAGGGTAACTGCAGTTCAGAGGAAAGTTGTTAGGGGACTGAAAGCTCCATTGTGATCAAGTCAAGCCATACCCACACAATTATATCGTATCGAGAAATGTAATAAATAGGAAGTACACAACTCTCAGCTTACTGAATTTAACCATGTCTACCTGTGTGCTGGCTCCTGGCCAGATTCTGAGAACTTTGACCTGTCATTCTGCTTGTTAATATGCCCCAGCCACATGTCGTCATCCTACTAGGTCAGAACAAATACATGTACAAACCCACAGTTACTTAATGCAGTCTGAGAGGGCGGATATCAACTCGTATGCAGGTTTGTATGAGACACTGACTTTCTTGCACCTTGAAATTATATCATACAGGGACATCCTGAATATTCAATGTGTCATTGTCAATGTCTAAGTCTCCGTCCTTACTGAGAGGCTCCGCAGCTGGATGCTCTGTTTTCTGCATGCAACATCACCAATAATATACAATATCAAAAGCCAGTCTGCTCCTATACAACATCTAGATCTGTCAGTCTACCAGTCTATACCAGACCAATGTTTGATAGAAGCATCACTTTTCCTCAGGAACGTCAGCTTCTGCTAACTGATGTATTCCAAAGACCCCAGCAACTAACATCTGCTGCTCCCTTGGGAAGGAATATGGCATCAAAACAATACAATCTATCAACATATACATGTAAGTTAAGAGGTAATCGTCAACACTCCCAATATGTATGCACCAATATACAAATGTACTGCCAGCTACATCTATATTCAGATATATACACAACTGAGATCACAATTAAAGAGTGAGCTTCAAGTGGGTGGAGATGTGCTTCATGTTGTGTCCACTGCTCGGTGTCTTGCAGCCAGAAGGAGCTAACGGGATCCCTGAGGGTCAGATGAAGCGAGCGAGTCGGGTGATGCGGCAGGCGCCCGACCCAAGGATGGAGCTGATCAGTGCTGTGCAGCACAGACTCCACACTGCTTTGGTACGGTTAGTAATTAAGACCTCATCAACAGATTGTCAACTTTTCTGGCCTATGCTGCACTTCTAGATTCCAGTGTCCCTTGAATCATAATCTTTGTCTTCATGGTTTGCAGATCCCAGGTCCACCCGGCCCCTCTGGACCCCCGGGACCACAGGTAACCAAATTATGACATTAATTTTCATAGACTTGAGCAAGACAAACTATACCTGTGATGGTAGGCTTTACTAACATAGTAATTACTGGCCCACGTTGTACAATATAAACCACTACATGTAACAGTTACGTTGGGTCGCTGACTCACTTAAAGTTCTGCAACTTCTAAGTACAACTCCCCAGAGTTGACAAACACAAAATACAATCACATCGCACTCGAGAAGTTAGGACCTTTTCCTCTTTTGTTGTTGCTTTTTTGCTGCTAGCAGGAATGTTTGATCAAGAGAACACTTTTGTACTAATTTGTGCAATCAGGGGTCACCTGGGAGGCCTGGGCAAAAAGGATCGAAAGGAGACAAGGCAAGATATCTATTGAAATTCCCTTCAATACAGCTAAACTTAAAGGACATTCCAATTCATTTCTTCGTAAATTGGTTCTCAATTATTTTGTGCTGGAATATTCATGACGAGCAAAGATATTTGTCATTCACTGACTACTTGTGTACGTTGTTTCTGAGCAGGGGAACAGAGGGAAAAGGGGAAAGCGTGGACACTCCTGTCCTGTGGTAAGTATATTGGAAACATGTACATTCTACAGTGTATAATGCTTTTGTAGAATGTGTAGTCAAGATTTTGAAGAGATGTTGAATTGTGAAGAAATATTTCTTGAAATTTGATTGTTTCATAAATTATGTTGACCTCATTTCGTGCCGCAATGGCAGCGGAACATAGCAGAAAGTGACTGATTAACGCTTTTCTGGATTTCAGGGGACTGATGGACTACCGACATCAGAGTGCAGGCGCCGAAATTAGAAGTTTTATCCAATCCTTGTCCCTTTTTTTTCAATATCTACACTGTTGTATGTACATGTTGTATCTATGCACACTGATGTAATGTATTCCATGACATTTGTCTACTTAATTGATATATTTAAAGTACTTAAGTTACATGTACTATTGTTATATGTAGTTGTTTTTACTGCCCATTGATTGTCATTAATTGCATTTTGCTTAATTAATTTGCATTGGTTCATATTATAACACTGTTGTAACTAAGTTGTTGTTACTTTTCATTATTTACCTGTATGGTGTCAGATTAAAGTATATATTAGTACAATATTGTATTATTTCTAAAACTATATATTTTAGAAGATGGTCTGCAGCTACAGCTATAACATTAAGTATAATGAATACAGGAATAAATAGGTCATTAAATAGAAAGATGTTTATTATTTTGTTTGTTGAACAACACTTAACTACCAGTACATAGTAGTACCCTCTTGATCTTAGTATTATTAGACATTCCTACAATGGTACATATGAGTCTACAAGACAATACATTACTAGCACCCCTTTGTTCCTAGTTTGTAGAGGGTACAATGCATTTTTTATTCATTTTTAGGATGGTGTTCAAAGCAATTCTTAACCCAGATCCAACATTATTTGAATAACTGGCGTGGGAGGTCCCAAATTGCATTCCATTGCTCTGCTGAAAAAATGCTCTAAGACTGAGACAATTCATCATCATTCTCATAATGACCTGCTGTTGCTTCTCCTGCGTCTGAAAACTGATCATTGTTTTCATAATGACCTTCTTTTGTTACATCTTTGTCTGAAAACTGATCATCGTTCATATAGTTTCCTGTGGATCTGTCCATGTCAGAGACTTGGTCACTGTTCTCATAATGACCTGCTGTTGCTTCACCTGCATCTGAAAACTGATCATCATTCTCATAATGACCTGCTTTTGCTTCCTTTGTGTCAGAAAACTGATCGTTGTTTTCATAATGAGCTCCTTTTGCACCATCTGCATCTGAGAACTGGTCGTCGTTCTCGTAATGATCTTCCTTTGCTTTGTTTGCTTTCTTTCCTTTGCTTTCTGTGTCTCTATTTGTGTCTTCAATATCATGGTTTCCATCTGCAGCATTCCTTTGTCCGCAAGCAGCTTTTATGATCACTCCAACCATGATAATGGAACACACACAGATAGGAGACAGTCCGGCAATGATAAGCTGTGTTGTAGTCAGTCCAGGACTAGAGTGAGGTGTGCTCTCAGTTCCAATACTTTTGTCTTCTCCTTGTAATGTGACATGCCTAACTGTCGTTTTTAACCCAGAAGGGTATGTTGTGGTACTTCTTTCCATGTTTTGCTTAACTGTTGTTGCACTGTGAACTTCTCTAGCATCGAGAACAACAGATGCACTTGCATTGTCTGTATGGTTGGCTGTCACATGGCAAGTGTATGTGCCTTCTGTGCCTGTGCTAACGACTGGAATGTTCAAAACAGAGAAGCACATTCTTTTTGTTTCCAATCTTGTAACTGGTGAGCCTTTGCATGACCATTTTTTCTCAAGGGTATAGTTATTGGAGTACATATAGCTTGGTGGCTTGTAGTCTCCACTGGGTGTAATCCACCAGAAGCTCAGACCTTCTCGACAGTTAGTCTGGCAGGTGAAGGAAAGGTTACCTGTGATGTTTACAGTCTCGTTGTCTAAAGTAACAGACACATTAGGTGAGGAACATCTCAGGTCATCCCAGTCTACATACCTGATTTCTTTGTACATGGACAAGTACGTTCTTTTCATGATCAGTCTAGGGGCACCGACCCAGCAAGGCACGTATAACCTCAAATGCCTATTCTGAAGGATATATTTCTTGACTTGTCGCATAGTGCAGTCACACTGGATCTTGTTACCTTCCAAGTCAAGCCACAGGATTTTCCCCAGCTCTTCCACACTGCTGATGGATGTAATAGCATTGTCAGACAACTTGAGGCCAATCGATGTACTAGTATTTGACTCTGCTGGCAGATTTGGAATACTTGAAAGGCAATTTTTACTTAGAAAGAGAGTTCTCAGTCTGGGCAGCCCAGAGAATGCTGCAGCATCAGCATGATATATCTCATTCTCCTGCAAGTTCAGAACTTGAAGCCTGTCTAGCCCCATGAAGACTTCTGCTCCAAGTCTTCTGATGTTGTTCCCAAGAAGGTCCAGTTCAGTGACACTGGGCAAGCTTTCAAAACATCTTGGCTGAAGCACTGCAATACGACTTTTCCTTATAACCAGCTTCTCCAAAAACTCCAGGCGGGGGAAAAAGTCCCCCACGTTGATGTTTGTGATGTTCTGACTCAACATTCTTAGTTCCCTCAGAGTTGGTGGCAACGGAGTGGGGACGTGGTCAAAACAACAAGCTAGCCCACACTGGAGCCTTCTCGTATATTTTCCATGAAAACCATTACAACAACCCATCTGATGTGAGTGTGTGGCTGAACTGCAACATGTCATTAATAGTACTATACCAAGCAAACTTTTACGTCTTGTGGGTATCATTTTGGTATCATGCCACAAAGACAACCAGTTAAAGTCTAGGGCAAGATCTCAGACACTAAAAAAAAGCCTACAAAGTCAAGAACAGTCCATGTAAGATTGAGAGTGTTGAGTTTTTCAACGCTACATTGCACTGGGAAATAGCAAGTCCGTAATATGACAAGAATGATCTGCTATACGTACATGTATACCAGCATAGAACCATAGACTTCATCACTTAACACATTCTGCTTCATCCAGGTCTTCCACGATGTCTCCCTCCTGCTAGAATCTCTCCCAACTGAAACCAATCTACAGGTAGTCTGGAGTATGTAAACTGGAATTTAATACAATATGTTGTCTGAATCAAAGCTTTGATGTCTGACCCAGCAATATTGCATTTTGTTACTCTCATCAGGTGGACGTCTGGATTCTAGGTGCCTGAGGGTAACCTCGACCCTTCATGGTCCAAAGGATGATGATGATTATAAATATCCTGGTGAAATTTTTTTACCAGGATATTCATAATCATCATCATCCTTTGGACCATGAAGCAATAGGTATGAATGGCTTTGAATGCAGTAACTGCATTATAGCAAAATCTTACAGTGTATCCACTCAAAAGCTATAATATGGATCTAAAACACAATGAAAAGGACAGGAAAATGTTGACATATTTTCTTAAATTGAAATCATGAGTTTATTACATCACCTCTCTCTGGTGCAGGGTAATGTTAAAAGAAAATGATGTCCTTGGTGCTGAAGTGCTATCAACCCAGTTTTCAATGAGTTAAATTTCAATTAAAATTTTCCTGCATTTCACATAGTGTGATAACTAATATCTGTGTAACATACATGGATGTAACAAGGACACAAAGATGTATGATAGATAAGCTTTTTTCATACATTTGTAATATCTATTGCATATTCATGCCACAAGGGCTACATGCAAAAATGACCACATGTAGTCCACAGCGTGTAAAATGCTAAATCACTAAATTAAATTCAGATGTCCAAATTATTTGCAGGTAATACAGTTGTCTCTATTATTCTCCCAGCGTCTCTACACTGTTGATGATTTTGATAATGTCTGTGTAGCATCTCCGTGCAGCGTCCATGCCCCAGATGAAGTCCAGGTGCTCCCACTCAGGTAGAACCGTCTTGGTCGTGATGTTGGGCAGCTCTCCCTCCAGTTTCACCACGTCTTTTGGGTCTGCGAGACTGTCGTGACCCCCAGAGAACATGGCCACGGGTAGCTTGACATTCGTCGCATTATACTCTGGGGCTGTTGTCTGAGAGGGATAGAAAATATTTTCATCCATGAAATGTTTGTAATATTTTGAATTCTTTCATTTTTGTAGAGGGCATACATGTAATTTCATGGTAGAAGGGGAAAGAAGGTTGGTTTTTGTTGTGTTGTAAGGCCACACCAATTTAATTTCTTGGTTAACGGATTCGCCGCTTCATTTTTTTCTGATTTGCAAATAAAAATAAAAATTCAGAATCAACTGCAAAATGCTCATATTTTGCCCTGAACAGTTGAAAACAGTCCTTTTCATCCTAGTTGTTACAGTTATTCCATCTTTCAATGCAGTGGTATCATTAAAAGTTAAAAATTCTTTGCTTAAATTTTGAACCAGCCTGGTATGTTGACTTCATTGCTCCTATCGTACGATTTTGGGCCATAATAGGATGCCTAGGCCTGTTTTTATTTTTATTATTTTTTCGCCCGCCCGCTCCAGTATTTTTCTTGAAAAATCCGTTAACCAAGAAATTAAATTGGTGTGGCCTAAGTTAATTCTAAAAGTGCTTAATACATTTAAAATGTATATTATGCATGTATCTTATTCTTATAGTACATGTATATTATTTCCACAGGACCTTATTTTCACCTTTTCACCTACCTGGTTGTACTTGAGCATGTTGCCCTGTGGTCCATAGTCAAACATCTGGAACTTCCCAGACTGATAGAGCTAGCAGGGTTGGAAGAGATCAGCATTGTCAGACATGTTCAGATCTTACCACTAATGCATGTGTACCATTATTTCAGTACTTACCAAATAACAAAATTGGTATGTTTATATGTTTATGTACCTTATGCAATAATTTTACTTCTTACAAACCAAAAATTGAAACAAATAGGCCGCATACCTGAGCAAAATGCACCATGTTCTGAACAGAAGTCCCCGCTGGACTATGGCTGACATACACGGGGATACGAGTCTACGAAAACAAAGTGTGTGTTTAAAAAGTTGAAGTACTTTTTCTTATTGATCACTATATATAGTATACTGGTAGTCCACAAAGAAATTGATTGTACTGCAATAGATGGATTAGTACTTCCAAGCAAAATGCTACACTTTGGAACACAGAATACTTTTGAAAGGTAGGAAGAGGTAATGAAATGACACATACCACATTCATGTTGCCATAGTTAAATCCTGCGATGAGGAACAGTATGTTCTCACAGAAGACATCCAGTACTGGCTTGTCACAGAATTCCTGGCCCAGGAATCGGATAAACTCACTGGTGGGCATGAACTCTCCCTTCCCCAAGAGAGCATAAATCAGCTGCAAAGCAAAGTGACACACAATGTATTTCAGTGCAGGTAGCAGCTGACTTTAAAACTCCCTCTAGCAAGTTACAATAAAATTGCAGCCTACTCTAGGTGCTGATGAAGTTTGGATATGGACTGGTAACCTGAATGGTCTAGAAAAAGGAGTTACCTCAATTGGTTCAAGAAAGTTTGAGAGCAGTCTGAGTGGAGACACCATGTTTCCCAGATATGCAACAGGAGCCAGAGCGAAAAAGGTCTTGACTTTCCTGGCCAGCTCCTGGTTCCTGGAGAACTCAGCAAACCCGATCATGGTCCCTTGGGAGTGGCCCACGTAGTACAGCTGCGTCTGTTTGGTCACGTTCAGCGCGTGGGTCAGCATCTTGGGAAGGTCATACTTGGCCATCTCATCCCAACTGTAGGAGTTAAGACAAGGAATATTCACATCGTATGTACACTGAAAGAAAGATTGGTCAGAATTCATCAAAAGCATCAAAACATTGACAAACACATGTAGTTTGAGGCAATGGTCCCTATGTAGGGTTTGGTAAACATCCAAGGCTATATATAACTGAATTTTACCTCCAAGCCCAAAACTCCTCCTGAGATGGCTTGAGTTTGACATGTCGTTTGGAGTAGGTGTTTCCACGGATGTTCCCCAACCAGACTTCAAACCCGGCATCAGCTAGGATGAAACCAAGGCTCTCTTTAATACTGGTTTATTTGTTTCATGTAAAACACATAACAAAGGTTCCCACATGGCAGTCACAGACTGAATTGCGTGGGGGTTCCATTAACAACAGATGATAAAAACATTAACTATATACGGTACAATATTAAAAGCGTAGTTATACTGTAGCTAAATTACACAATAACAAATTTAAAATATTTAAAAGATCTCATGAAGACACATTATACAATATAATTTAGAATAGGGCAGTTTTTTTTTCTTACAAGTTCAACAGTCGCACCATGTGAGGTATTGCACTAGAGTTATATCTTTCTGATTTGCAGTGGATACTATCGAGTTTGTGAGATGACCTAGTTTTTCTTCCACTCACTTCCCCCCGTAACGGTGGTAGTAAATGTCTATACTGGTCAGACTGTTCAAGGGATTTGGCGAATTTTGCAGTCAGTTCGTGTCGCCGTGCGTAGAGTGTAGGAAGACCCAGTTGCGCGCATGCCGTAGAGTACGACGTGAAGCTGGCTCCCAGGATAATCCGGACGGCCCTACGTTGTACTTTCTCAATTTTGTTGCTGAGGGAGTTAGAGAGTCCGGAATGCCATACGGGTGCCCCGTATTCCATGACTGGGCGGATGTAGGAGATGTAGACAGACACAAGGTCTTCAATGGGAAGGTGGAAGTGTTTCAGTTTGCACAAGAGGTATAACCTTTGGCTGGCTTTGTGGTAAATCGTGTCAACATGTATGTTCCACTTCAAGTTTGCTTGGAGGTGGATCCCTAGAATCTTCATGGAGCTGACTTCCTGAAGTACAACATTGTTGATCGTTAGAGGCCGTGGGATGTGCAAAGCTTTACTGAAGTAGACATACATAACTTTACACTTCCCAGGGTGCAGCATCATGTGGCTTTCCTTTGACCAGTTGTCTAAGTCAGTCAGGTCTTGTTGCAAATGAGAGGAACTTGTAGGTGGGTTTCGTACTTCCAGTAAGTTTAGGTCGTCTACAAACTTCCAGCGCCTCGAGACCGCTTGTTGTGCTGCACTGTTAATATAAGCGGTGAAAATAAGTGGGCCCAATAACGTACCCTGTGGCAGACCACAAGTGACCGGTACACTGTCAGAGAGGGCCCCGTGATAGCGCACTACCTGGCATCTGTTGGTGAGAAAGTCAGTAATCCATCTGGCTATGGAAGGCCGTAACCCGAGGTCTAGTAAGCGACAGATGGCGACTGTGTGACTGACTCTGTCAAATGCTTTACTATAGTCCGTAGAGACGAGGGTGCAGATGGTGTTGGGTTTGTCGCAAGCCTTAAACATAGTGTGTGTCATGTCTAGAAGGCAGTGGGTTGTGGATCTACCTTTTATACCTCCAAACTGTTGGGTATCAATACGCGGGAGGATGTCTGTCAAGGTCCACTGGCAGATGAAGTTCTCAGCAACTTTACTCAGAAGCGATGTTAGTGAAATGGGACGAAGTTCCTTTATGGACGGCGGTTTCGTCTTGGGGAGAGGAATAACAGTAGCGTTTTTCCATTCTTCTGGCACTGAGCCTTGCTGGAGTGAAGAGTTGATTACATCTGCGAGCGGCACACTTAATTCAAAGGCGAATTCGCGGATCAATTTACCAGGAATTCCGTCTGGTCCTGCCGCCTTCCGTACCTTGACTTGTTGAAGTTTCCTGTACACCTCCCAAACACTTACAGTAGGTGGTTGGAGGGATGGCAGGTAGGAAGGTAGCACTGCTGGGTCCAGCGGAGGTAGAGAGTTGATCACAGATGCAAGTTCTTTGTTTATTGCGTTGGCAGTACCGCGTTTGTCTCGTGGGTCAAGACCGTCAATGTGAATGACGGGTTCAGTACGGGTAGAGTTGGTCATAGTTTTTATCTGTTTATGCCACAAGGCAGGATCCTCTTTCTTCAAAGTTTCGACGTTTGTATTGTAGTATTTACTTTTGGATACGCTGATCTTCCGCTGCACACTATTTCTGAGATTCTTCCATGAAGTTTTGTCATTGTTCGCGAAGGCTTGTTGGCGTTGTTGGATCATTGATTTGATGGCGGGTGTGATCCATGGTTTGTCGTGTTGGTGTAGTCGGATATGCTTTACAGGGAAGAACTGGTCGATCTTGGCTTTCAGGGTACTGTAAAAAGCCCGGGACTTCTCGGATGTAGTGAGAGCGGAAGAAACTTCTCCCCAGTCATAAGTAGTGATCCACTGGCCGAAATGGCGAATGCATGAGTCAGGAAAGGGTCGACAGACTCTTTTGGACATCTTGTTCGTCACATGTGTACCTTTTGCATGCATAATGACAGTGTTATGATCACTTGTGGCAAGGGGATCTGCTGTACACGGAGATACATAGAAGGATTTCAAGTTAGTTATGATGAGGTCAAGGATAGCCTCATCTCTTGTGGGACGATCAACAACTTGCCGAAGGTTATGAGACATACAAAGTCTGTTAACATCAACACGGTTGAAGTCACCACCAATAATTATCCCTATGTATGGGTACTTAACTTGGAGGTAGTCGACAGTGTTCACCAAGTGGTCGATAAGTAACTCACTGTGGGGAGAGTCTGGAGGTGAGTACACGGCGCAAACAGCCAGACAGGATACCTTCCTTGGGAGACGATGGGGTCGTACGTTCACCCAGGTGCATTCCAACTCCTCAGGGACGGGGATGTCCAGGGCACACGAAGGGATGACCTCTCATTGGCCAGATTCTCAATCCACTGCGTAGACGACCCTAGCAGCCCATGCTGAAGGAACACTATTGGCCGTGGGCCTGTGGAATAGCAAATTTATTCATGTTCATTTATTAAGACCCCACTGATAAATCTTGTGCATTTTAATGTCAAAATTCAGCAAATTCAATATGAACATAAGGCCACACCAATTTAATTTCTTGGTTAACGGATTTTTCTAGAAAAATGATGGAGCGGGCGGGCGAAAAAAAAATAAAATAAAAACAGGCCTATTCATCCTATTATGGCCCAAAATGGTACAATAGGAGCCATGAAGTCAACACACCAGGCTGGTTCAAAATCTAAACAATGAATTTTGAACTTTTAATGATACCACTGCATTGAAAGATGGAATAACTGTAACAACTAGGATGAAAAGGACTGTTTTCAACTGTTCAGGGCAAAATATGAGCATTTTGCAGTTGATTCTGAATTTTTATTTTTATTTGCAAATCAGAAAAAAATGAAGCAGGCGAATCCGTTAACCAAGAAACTAAATTGGTGTGGCCTAAAGGGCTGAGAAGAAAATCTGACTCTTAGTATCCTGAATTTGACTACCTACAACTATGTCTATGAAGACCTAAACTTGATCCCCCGAATCTGTTTTCATCTTAATCTTCAAAGTCGCTTTCTTTATCCTAAAACCAACAAACAGGTGTGGTTGAAAAACTTTATCAACAATGTATTCTATTGGTTTTCTTGCACATATCTGCTTGTCCAATTTGTCATTTATTAACTTCTCTTGGGCAAAACATAGAATATTTTTTAGATGGACTTGATAACTTCAGCGTACCCACCTGTGTTGTCACCATTACTCAGCCCATGTGGTATTCTTTGCATGTTGAGAACTAGAGTTCCACGATCTCATGCCTTCGACAAATGATGTAACCTTTACGACTGACAAATTATGAATGTTTCACATTGATTATCGAAATAATATCCTCACTTGCAATTATATCCTTTTGATCATATTTTCCATCCAATGACAGTCTTATAATCTTAAACAAAGAGGGCTATTCTAGCATTTCCTCATAAATCATGCAAATAAGGTTCAGATTTGAATAAATTATGTTTAATACTGATCACCTTCACTTAACTTCCAAATGCAGCCAGTATGAAAATCCTGTCAGTAACCACTATTTCATTGTACTATTTATAGCATTTTTCTCATTATTTATGCAAATTAGGCCTTATTGACACCAAAAATTTGTGTCCCCAGCCTGTTTACATCATGAGCTATCAAAACTGCTTGACTGCATACCCCAGTTGATGTAGAGCTCAACGATTTGACCCACTTCCACATCTGTGTTTACACAAGGGCAGGAGAGTTACCAGCGAAAGGTCATGTCGGGTGCAAAACAAATGGAGTGTTCATAACAGAAATCAAATTCACGTAGCATTTTGTAGGCCGTTCTTGTCGATTGACTGTTATTGACACCAAATATTTGTGACCCCAGCCTGTTTACATCATGGGCTATCAAAACTGCTTGCCTGCCCCCAGCCCCAGATAATGTAGAGCTCAAGGATGTGACCCACTTCCACATCTGTGTTTACACAAGGGCCAGAGAGGGACAACACCACTTGCATGTGGAGCTGACTGAGGGTTTATTTACAGTAGCTGGTGACCTGGGCAACAAAGAGGGCCTTTGTTTGTTCAAGGATTACAGGCATGACACTGATGAGTTTGCAATAGGGCATCATCCACATGAGACCAACTTCTGGGGGAGTCCTTTTGAACAGTTATATCCAAAAAGGCAGATTAAGCGCCACTTTCGCCAATTCCACAAGGATTCTGTTGTCCTAACAAAGAGGAAATTTTTTTCCAGCTATCCTTGTGGGCATAAATCAAAATTCAATGTAATCCGTAGAAGGTGGGAACCAAAAAGGTCTACTGCACTATGGATGACATATAGATTTCTCTATTAATTAATCAAATTAAGTCATAATTTACATAATGAAAATCTCTTCCTCTTGATTACATATGCCACCATTTTAATTGTTTTATCACAGAACCCAGCAAATATATAGACTTCTGTCATTAATTATGTAAATTAGATCGTAATTTGCAAAATATTCAGCAAATTAGGTCAAGCATCACTTAAGCTACCGAGATACCAAAAATAACAACAATCCGTCAACCGGTTCTTGAGCTATCCTACTTCAAACATTTTCAAACAAATGCCACTGCATTTCCCAAACAAGCTGCTACGGGGCCCAAACTTACGGCACTTCTTTCTGAGCACGAGAACTACCTACCATCTAAAAATCATGACCATAGCACGTCCATATCACGAGATTTAAAAACCAGAAGTTTCGCTGCAGTACTTTCTAATTCAATGACGTGGGGACCCCCCACGAAGCCCATATCCGAACTTGACCTTGGTATTGTCAATGGTAACTTGCCAACTAAAAAACATGAACATCCATTTAAAGATTCTCGAGTTATCTTGATGACAAGAAAAAACACAAAAAACAAAGGTCAACTGCAGTGACATAGAAACCCCCACGGGGCCCATCTTCGAACTTGACCTCGGCATTCTCAACGGTAACTTGCCCACTAAAAATAATGAACATACATTTAAGGATTCTCGAGATATCTTGATGACAAGGAAAAAACACCAAAAACCAAGGTCAACTACAGTGACTTAGGAACCCCCACGAAGCCCATTTTTAGCCTTGACAATGGCCACCCCCAAATCAACCTGCCTGCCAAAAATCGTGAACCTCGGACCTTGCCTTCAAGAGTTATCGTGCCTAATCTGCCAAACAGTGCAAACCCGATTTCATAACCTTCTCCGAAGGCATAGCCTTCAGTCGAAGGCAATGAAGCCGTCGTCTGTAGTGACATAGTGGTCCTCACAGGGGTAACCCTTACTGGTGATCAGCTGGGTCTGGGGCAAAGGTGCAGGAAAATTAAACAGACAGTTATAATGAGCTCTTGACTGAGTTTAAGTGTAAGCTGACTATACTATTTTTTGGTGCACAGGGTTTTATAAAAGTGTTCTGTATCCATGAGAACCTGTTGTTATCATCATTGTATTATTGACTTATTTAAAAAAGACCTGACCATTCCCTTATCTTGCTAGGATGGATTGCATTAAGGATTTTACAGGCTCCATCCACGAGGTGTTGCCAAAAAGATATAATTAGGACAAATCACATCAGGAGGTGAGCATGGCTTTGCTGGGAATAAAATGTAAAATCTAGGATTAGGGATGAATAATACATGTAACAAGTTATATCAATTAAAATATCATGAGATACTATATCTCACGCTCAATCACCTCATGGTAACATTATGACTTAATTAAAAATTAATTAAGCTTTATTAAGCCTTTCATACAGAAACATTATTCATCACAGCTGCTTACTGTTTTAACATTTCAAGACATCAAAATGTTAAACTCACAGCGTTCATGTTCTCCTCTGGATCTGCTGTGACTCCATCAGAGTGACGCGGCACATTCAGCCTGTGGAAGACCTGGGCTGCCCACTGCACCAAGTTATTAGTGGAGACTGCATACTGCTGGGCCCCAGTAAGGGTAACACGGGCCTCGGCAATCACAACAGAAACAAGCAGGAAAACAAAAACACATCTGGCTGCTGGATGGACTCTCATTGTGTTGTGCTTCCAAAAATAAGGGCCCATCAAGTAACGTTGTAGTCTGGCTTCCTGATGAAATTCGCTGCTGAGAAAAATTAATACTTGTCTACAATGGGTCTGGTTGCTTATGTAAGCCGATCTAGAATAGGGAACCCAAACTTATTTGGAGGTAAGTGCCTGGCCCACCAATCAGCTGTTAGCTGTCACATGCTTATCATGAGTCAGAGTCCCTAGACAGAGTCAGAGGGGTCAAAGTCTTGTGTTTGAACATTTGGCATTGTTATTTGGGAGGCTACATTTAAATGCCATGGCAACTACTTGCTAGAAAGATGTTTAAGCTACATTGGTTTAGAAGTCCGTTTATGCTCCATGAGCATTAACTTTTGGAGAATAAATCTGTCTTTCCAGAACTTCAGAAAGTGTTGCAAACTGCAACCCAGATGTTCGGCTGAAGACTTCGGATATTTCCGGAAATTACCGATCTTGATGATACGTCATCGTTTGGGATGGAAGATATCATTGTGGGTAGAGGGGTGCCAGCGCAGAAATGAAAGCTACTTGTTCAAAGCTTTAAAAGTATCAACTTTAAATGCGAATCGCTTAAAAGCAATTACAAATTCTTGGTATATATGTTGAAAAGAACAAAATGTTACCTTTTCTTTAAAATTTAATACCTATCTCGTGTGAATCGACTATCCCTAAAGTGACGTAGTCGGCCGGTGACATGGAAAATCCAAGATGGAGGTGAACAGAGACGAAGCAGAAAGATGTATCGATATAGCAGAAAAATACATCCGAGCAGGGGACCGAGAGAAGGCTGTGAAGTTCCTGTACAAAGCCGAGAAGTTATACCCCAGCCAGAAGGCACAAGGTACCGCTAAAACTTGTTTTTCTCTCTGTATGGGTTGATCATCCCAATCGGTCACGCTGGTCGCCATGTTGGATAATTTAATCTGAAGCTGTCGCAGTTGTCCTTTCTATTTTTGGCGACCTCTGGTGGCCTCACGTCTGGTCTGCTGCATTTCAATACGAGCCACATATCCATGGACAACAAAAGGTACGTCTTCTGGGCCACATCCCGCAGTAATCTGGCTTTTAATCACACGGAAGGACGACTGAATTTCTAATCAGTTTCATGTAAAACAGGGAAAGCCCATCCCTACAAAATTGCGATTGAATTTTCTGAAGTTTTTTGTTCACATGTTGGAAACTTAAAGGTTTTATTTGCAATATTGTGTGCCGTATTGGAATGAAAATACTGCTGATGTGATTTTTTCTGTTAGTTTGATAATGGGGAAATAGTGAAGATCTGGGTCGGGTAGCCCATCCCTCGCAGATCTGTCAATGCGATAATTCATGTGCAATCTTATTATATGTCATCAAAGATTGACTGTTTTTGATGAAGAAATGCATTTTTTGCTGTTTTTTTTTTTTTTTGCCATTTCACTTCACCCCTTCAAAAAGACTAGTGTTTAACCTCTTTCACTTGAAGTTGAAGAAATTGAAAATTAGCAGGAAGTGATGTAAAATTCATTGTTGGGCTTTTACCTTCTTTGTTGTCTGACATGTTAAGTCACAGACAATTTCCTTGGCCAATTTTTTTTCCATTGGCATCCTGTTTTCAAAAATGCCTGCTAGTACTACATACATTCAGTGAATACAAATTGAACAAAGATTCCCCCTTACCCACAGGTCTAAAATTTTATGTCAACAAGGTAGGCTAAACATATGTGCAAATGTTTGTTTGTTTTTACACAATAATTAAGAGGTTTTGCTTTATCTATCCTTAAAGAGTTTTTTATTCCTTACGGCTTCAGCGTTACTTGAAGCCCTACTGAGAAACGGGACAGCGGCTGGTGGCAGTAAGCCAAGTATGAACGGTGATGGCGGAGAAACACGTAGGAGGAAAACGACGGCGTCCAACACAGAGGACAAGGAGAACACACAGGCCAACGGGGAAATCCAACATGAGTACACCAGTGAACAGTTAGAGGCTGTGAAAAGGTATTTTGTGATTCACTTTCACAAGAACTTGATTTCAAAGTAGGAGGGGGAAAGGAGGTATTTGCAGTGTTTGAAGTATGCAGGTGAAACAATTCTGTAGTTCTGTAGCAATATGATGGAAATGCATATTTGTGTGCCATTGCTATTCATGCTTTTATACTTGTTTTGAGATTAGGTTTAATCATTTTTAGGGGGTACATCCATACGTTATACATGACATAATTAAACTTTTATCACAATTAGGAGGAAATTGTGTACTTACACACAATACAATTCAAGTCTTTGCCTCTCCATGAATTTTTTCTTGGGTTACAAATGAATATGAATGGATTAACTGCTTTGAAATTGAACTTCAGGAAGTACAATACTAGTACTTGAAATGAGTAGCGACTAATGTGTACATCTTGCTAGGAGTCTCTATCATAGCACTAATAGATATTTCTTTTGTCCTCTTTTCTTCAGAGTAAAGAAATGTAAAGATTACTATGAAATCCTTGGAGTCACAAAAGATGCACAAGAAGATGATCTGAAGAAAGCATACAGGAAACTGGCCCTGAAGATGCACCCAGACAAAAACCATGCACCTGGGGCAGCCGAGGCATTTAAAAGTAAGCACAATCTTAAAAGTTTAATGTACAAGGATAGGAATTCTCTTCTTCCTTATATGTTCATTAATGTTTACATTGTATGTTCCGCCATAGTACATGTGTAAGACTAGAAAATAATTTTTTTTGCACTTGCCTTGATGTTTCATGCACAATACCACAATCCTGTTGCCACAGGTATTGGCAATGCATACGCGATCCTGAGCGACCCAAAGAAACGTAAAGAGTATGACTTGTACGGTGAGGAGAAGCCACAGCATACAACCAATCACAGACATCGTCACTACTATTATGACGACTACACCAGGGGATTCGAAGGTCAGCATCACTGTGTTTTCATAGATTCTTTTGCAAGGAAAAGTAACAAATGTTGAAGGAAACAGCTTCAAAGATTTGTCACTAGAACCGTCATCAGTGTGGAAACCAACAACACTTTTGGTTTCTAGGAGCTGTCCCAAGCAAAACAATTATGAAAATGAACAATGAAAATGATTATGCGCAAATAATAATGGGTTCGTTTGAACCAAGCGTCTACAAAATGTATGAGTAAAATAAAATGTTACCAAGCCTTAATAGTATGTTTTATGAATGTAACACAAAAGAGCTTATAATGCATTTGTGGTTTTGAGTCAGTTTACCAAACAGGAAATGCTGTTACCTTTTGCGAAAGTTTTCATTTATTGTTTGTGTTGAATACCTTGGACTGTCAAGGGGCTAGGTCAAGTGCGTGTACATCTAAAGATAGGCTGGAGATGGCACAAGTTTGTTTTGCCAGCTGTTCTGTCATGCAGGGAACTACCAAGTATCACACCAGTGTTTCATAGAACCATCATGTATCATGCCATTGTTCCTGAGGATTCTTTTTAGTTGGCATTTAGCTGTTGATTTACAAGCATAAGCCATTCATGTGAAAAAAATGTAGAAAGTGTGCCTGTGATAGCCTTCTTGCTTTTGCTGTGACTTGTTTAAATGATTTCAAATTTAATTTGAGTATTTTCTGTTTTACAGCTGAGATTTCACCAGAAGACTTGTTCAACATGTTCTTTGGCGGCGGTTTTCCCACAGGTAGATGTAATGATCCTTTTGTCACAGTTTGGTTTTGATTTTTCGCTTTTGATTGAAACTACCACTACATTCTGTTGTTACAAAGTTGTTACAATCAGCGTGGTTTTGAATATGTAACCTTTAACCTTTGCTGTTAACCTTTGACCAGGCGAGGTCCATGTGCACAGAAGGCGGACTCCCAGGAGACATCACAGAAGAGAAGAGGATGGAGAGAGACGGGTAAGTTTTTGGCGACACCTCAAGGGTGGAGCTGACAGTAGTCATTCCTTTTGGAGCTGAAATATGATTGATTGAAAAGCCTTTGATCTGAGGTTTGGTGGTTTCTGTACATCATGTTTCATCACTTGCAATTGGCTATTCAATCCAATTGGAAGGGTAGACTAGTAATTGCCAATTTTATTACAAAACTACATTTACTCCCTACAGTTGATTGATGCAGTTATATTTTGTATTCTGACTTTGACAGACGGCCACCGTGACGCACGCCATGTGGCTACAGATGGTCCCTTTGCTCCTGCTGGTGTTCATGTCACTGCTGAGCAGTCTCTGGGTCTCAGACCCCCTCTTCAGCCTCAACAGGAGAGGGTAAGCTTCATATTTGTTCTGCTTGCTTGGTTGTATTGCATGACTGGTCTCAAGCTGTTACTCACCAGTTGTGTACTTGTGTGCAGTTCCTTTTAAAGTCACAAGGAGGCACTAATAGTCCCTTAAGAAAATCTACCACATGCTTACAATGGTCTGCTTGTTAGGGACAGAAAATTGTTTCATCCTAACGTTGTGTAAAGTATTTCCTGTTTGGATTTGAATAGTGCGTTCAAGAAGAAAAAGTGTCTCTGCCACTGATAGTATGTTTAAGTCTTAGATCTGCGTTTCATCATGTTTCAGGGATTATAACCAAGAAAGGACAACATCCAACCTGAAGGTTGTGTACTACGTAAAGAAGGACTTCCTGAAGGAACATCACAACTCCTTACTGAGGATAGAACGGCAGGTGGAAGAAACTCACCTGGACAACCTGAGAACAAGCTGCTGGAGGGAGCAGCAGTACAGTAAGTGTTTTTGTTTGTTTATTTGTCTATTTGGATTTTGGATATTCAGGGTACCTGTTTTTGGGAACATACTTTACATTCATAGTCCATGTCTTAAAATTATGATGCCCATTCCTTAGCATGATGTTGTGTACTTTTTAAGATGTGTTTAAAAACATTTGGTGGAGAGATGATTTCATGATTTCCCC
>NW_017802447.1:404072-431022 GCF_001625305.1 Branchiostoma belcheri | reverse complement strand
GATCTTGTTTGGGGAATGGAGAGTAGAACACTTGGACACAAAACACTAGTAGTTGTTCTTTGTTTATTATGCATCGCTCATGTGAAACAGGAAAAAATTCACAAGCTTGTGTACAGTATCATACATCTATTACGAGGAGGCCGGAAACAACATGATATACAGCATCAATTGTCAGGAATTGAAACATCTTAAAACTTGGCTCAGTCTTCTACAGTACAGCTGCACATTACTTTCATGTTATTACACAGGTCAGCTCTTAAAAATTGCATCAATAGACTTCATTTTACAAAACAAAAAAATTATCAATTCTTAAAATTGAAGAAAGAAAAAACACTACGAATTGCATACAATGGACATCTGTCTTCATCGTACTGACCTGATTGTTAGTGGTAGTTTCATTTACAATGTGAAGCACCAGTTGGAGTAAGAAATAAGAATCAGCTTTTATCTTACATGTAACGGTATATTTTTCTGTACAAGCATACATCCCATTGACATATTTGGATTGCTTTATAATCAGAATGATTACCAAAACAATGCAAATAAAACAGCTCTTAATTCTCAGGTGCTTTCCTGGAATGTTTCTACGTGTTCTGGGGGCACATTCAGCTGAGGATCCCTTACCTCTCTATTACAACAGATATACATGTATGTGGAAGGAATAGAAGTAGTGCTAAGTTACCTATGAGACCTTCCTGTCATACAAATGACAAAGTAGGCATGCAGCAGACACATAGCATTCCTTAAAGGCATCAGCTAATTTACCATTGTATACAAAATCAACAACACACGTTATAAGACTTGTGGCATGTTGTCATTTTCTTCTTCTGGCAAAATGCATATACAGTATAATATTAATATTTCTTGCTTGTTCATGAGTGCTTGAATGTCAGACTGAGCTGAAACAATTATCCTTAAGAAGCTGGCACCATCATGTGTGTGCTGCCAGGTTTTCAACATACAGCTCTATAGGAGCATACAAACATTATACAAATTGACGAAAACATCCATGGTGTGAAGTCAACAACAATGCAACCCTAGAAGTCACCAGTAGGTTAACAAGTCACTTGTCTGAGAAACCTGTGTCTGAGCAGAGTAACACTGTATGCAAAGGGAAAATTGAAGTGTCTTTTCCTGAATTTTCATGAGGAATATGGAGAAGGTTCAGTCTTATTGATTTTACTACAAATCACAGTCAATCATCAGCTCTCCCTCAAAGTCATCCAGGTCATCATCCTGGACTTTGGGTACCTCTGCTGCCTCCTGCTTCACCATCTGTTCAGGCTCTTCAGCTGAGTTTGCTTCACCTTTCTTATTTACACGGGATTTCTTTGCTGCTCCCTTTGCCTTACCAACCTGTTTCTTGAGTGGTTTGCCCCCTTTCCCTGAGGTTCCATTTTGTACTTTCTGCTTAGGTTTACGCCTCGGTTTCTTAACTGTGCCCTCTTCGGTAGGGAGTTTGTCCTGACTTTTCTTCTTTGGTTGACTGTTCTGTTGTTTTTGTGGTGCACTATCTGCACTATCGTCATCTTCAGACTCAGCTTTTGTGGTTAGAGCCTTCTTTTGCTTCTCTTCCAGTGCTTGGAGGCTTTCTTGCACTTCCTCTGCTGTGTGCTCATGGCAGATCATTTTTCCTGACGGATGTTTGCTGATGTTGTCGTCAGTGCCATGCTCCTTACAGAAGGAGTTTGGGCAGACGTCACAGAGGACAGTGGCCAACTTCCCACACACATCGCAGTGGTGCCAAGGACACTCCCACTTCCCTACAATAGAAAAGAGAAACATGTGAGGAAAGCGCAAAACAAATTATGCAGAAAAGACAATACTGCAAATCTAGAAATAATGTTGATACATGTACATCTTTAGTCTGTGACTTCAGGATTGATAGTGACATGGATAAAATGTCATCAGCCAAAATATGATTGTGAATTATGCTGTTGCTAACACCAGTCATACTAATATCAGTCATACCAAATCTTAAAGTAGTCCCAAAGTATTTTTTGGGTTGTAGGGGCAATGGGTTGTTAAATTATTAAGATCTCCTTCCACTGACTTTGACCTAATATTAGTAACAAACAAAAGTACGATTTTAGACCTGGGTGGAGTGAGGAAAGTCATGTTAAGGACACTACGTCTAGCCAGTAATCGAACCCACCACCTCTCAATCTTGTGTCTACTCGCCTTAGCCACTCAGTCATTCAACACCACACAACACGAAATCTTCAGGTCCTGTAAAACAAAACCTGTCCCTACCATGTGGGGGTTTTGTCAGGTTCAAGCAGGTCACATGATAAGCCTTTGGGCAGGTCTTCCGATCACACATGACCAGCTCTCCGCCTTCGCTGCAGCGGAAACACTCGTCTTCGTGCTCCTTCTTCACGTTCTTCGGGGCCACCTTCCGCTTCCGCTGCTTCTTCTTGGCATTCTTAGATCGCTCCTCTGCCGCGGCTGCTGCTGCTGTCTGTAAAAGAAATAAAAGTTTACCAGAACTTACCCATAACAAGGCACAGAAAACACAATGTTGTGAAGTCTCTAAACTTATTTTTGACTTTCCATTCTACTCAACTTAGAAGTTAAATATATATATATACTTGACTCATCATCCTACACTCAAAAGAACAGAGCTGCCAAAGACACATTTTCCATTCACAAAATTACCTTAATTATGACCAACAAGATTTTTAGAGGTAAGAAAAAAAAGTACTTCAGAAGGATGTTACCAGTTTTTTTAACTATGGCTATGAAACAAACTAGTCAGGGATAACCCTGACATACCTTAGGTCTCACACCGATGTACCCACTGCAGATTGGGGCACCACAGTTACAGGGAGTTTTCTCGTTGCCAAGACAGTCCAGGTTGTAGTTAAAAGTCAGTTCTGAACCTAATGGAAAGAAAAATGCTCGAGACATGACATTTCCTTGCATCACATACAACAATACTGTACATGAAATGTTTCTCTTCCTGCTTCTTAACAATGAGTCAACATTCTAAATGTCAACAGTAAGTCAATATACTGAAAAAAACAAGAGAGTTGGAACTGAGTGGCCAGATTAAACTGCACTCCTTGCAGCCCTCAAATTGACCCTAGATGCTTGATAATGTCACTAAAATTATTTATTTATGCAAACATCATCAACATTGCAACATGTCAGACTTTCTGCAGTTCAAGAGAAATATTTTCTGCCATTCCACTTTAGTCCTTTACTTGTGTTTTGGCAGTTGTAAACAAAAAGCAAAGTGTGCCACTTACCTGTAGGAATATCATCCATGGCAAAAAGACCCACTCTAATGTCTCCATTCACCATCCACTTCTGTGTCTCACAGTTGGGTTGGCAGCTACAGGAGGGGGAAAAAGTTTATTTCAAGCAAGGCTTAAAGCTTGGGAGGTACACAGGTGTACCTAGCCTAAAGCTTTAGGTGCATAGAAAAAATTTTCTGTGCATACTATAAGCCATAACATCCACTCTGATTCCACCCTATTTTCTTCCATGCTGTCAGTCAGTGGTTACACCATTTCCCTCCTCACGACCTGTGACCCTACTGTATTCAAATTTACTACAGACACACAAGCAAGCAATAAACACAATGAAAACAAAACTTCCATGTTACATGGAAGTAAAAAAAGAGGCCGACAGTACCTATGGTTCATGAAGCGGGACATGTTGGCTTTTGGCCCTGCGTCGATGATCCTGTTCTTGTCCAGAGTCAGCATGTAGAAGTTGGTCACGTTGTCCTCGTGTGCCTTCTTAATGCGGCGCTGGACCTCCTCCTCATCAATCAGCTCCCCGATGTACTCATACACAAAGTCATGCTGAGACAAAATGGGAATAACGCAAGTCCTTACACATTTGTCATCGTTACTAACTTGTCATAAAACATGTTTTTCCTGTCTGATATATTTACACTACAACACTGCTTTGATCATGTACTAAGTACAACATAAACAAAGCAATGCAGCTGAAAACATTCTTACCTGACCCCTCAATCCATTTGTGTTTTAAATTTTGTTGCTTATTTCGCTGCTATCTTTCCATGCTAGAGGCATGTGTTGCAAAGGCAACAGGAAGTAACTATTCCTACCACTACCCCAATAGCACTAGGAGTGGATTATCCTGGAATAATATATAGGATATTACCTTTTTGATATCTACCAGAGTCTTGAGTCCCCATCCCCTCCCATCCGGAGTCTTGAAGGACTCCACCTGAGGGTACTGCCTCTTGACAAATCTCTGGTTCTGGCACTTCTCTCCCACAGGACAGCCGGCGGGGTGGCACTCGATCATCAGGTTCCTGTTCAGACAGTCCGACTCCGGACCGCACGGGTTCTCATCCGTCAGCTTGCACTCGCAGCGCTGGATCTCCGAGGGGTCGGCCGTGTAGATCTGCACACTCCCAACAGGCCTGTTCGTCTGGATATGGTGGAGAGATGACAATGATCAACTGCTCTCGATACATACAGTCATACTGGGTGCAAGAAAACCACTGATAAAATGTGGACAGGTGGTCACTATAAAAAGATTTCTTAATGATCATGTCAATGGGAAAAAATTATCTAAGGGACCACCAAAAAGTGAAAACATTGGCCAGGTGCTGCTGATGTAGAGGTGGTCACTTGTACAGATCTGACTGTACTTCCATACCCTCACCAGGAAGCATCACCAAGTCTGTGCATCTTGCTCAGTGTGAAGTAAAGAATTATGCATCATACCCAGTTCAGGGGATTGACAGATATTCATACATCATTGCAAATATGTCTCTTAAGTCTTTCCCATTTTACAAAACATTCTTCAACATTGTATTAGATTTTCATGAATACACGAAGGCTCAAACAAACAAAAGGGTTACTGTTAATCTTGTGCCATTCAACAACAACGTGCATCTCTCTTTTTGCCCTTAAATCTTTCCCATATCGATCTTGCCTTTATCATCTTGAAGGGAGGAGGTTTCTTCCCGATGCGCTGACTTTCCTGTGCCTCCTTCTGTTCCCTCTGAGTCTGCAGGTACTTGAACCGTTCGGTGGCTTCCACCACACCTAAAAAACAGGACAAGCATTTCTCATGTGAGTTCTCAATGCTTCTATTTGTCACCAATACCTTTGTTTGAATACTCAAAGGAATTGCATTAAAATTTGAAGGACATCACTCATACATTAGTATTATCAAGACAGTTAAAAAATGTTAAACCTTTTTTGAAGACTTTGGCTATTCCCTTTGAAGTTGCAGACTCCTTGCTCCCCTTGTCTCCCTCTTGGAAAGCGAAGACTCGTGCCTGGTGGGTCCAGAAGTAGTCGTTGGAGCCAAAGAAACGCACGGGGAACTCCCCCACTTGGTGAGGCATGTTGTAGATGTTCTGGGGAATTTTTGAGGGATGCTCTATTTCTGCCGGCCACCATCTGCAAAGAAACGGTTTGATTAAAACTTAATCATGTAACATAAAATTGTTTACAAATTCTAGTATCAATAGAGTGTCTGTTTGTTGAGATCCTCAGGTTCCTGAATTCCCTCATGTCTACCTCTAATTCCTGCTGGCTACAGGTCAGATTCTGAGGCCTTAACATTTACCCCATTTCCTAAATTGGACCTTTTGACCTGTCATTCTACCTGTCAATCTTCCCCCCACCCAGGTGCTGTCAACCTAAGCTATCTATACAGACGGGTATAAAACCAATAGCTCAGCCATCCAAAACAATACTTCCGAAAGTACAGTAAGAAGCCCACTAACCTGTAGGTTCCCAGTTTGACCCAGACAATCTCCTTGTACAGAGGTTTCTTCCCCAGACTGCAGTCCCGACAGAACCAGGTTCCCTCTGGCAGGTCCTCCAGACCCAGGCATGCAGGGTGGAACGCTGCCGGGCACATCTCACAACACAGCAGGTCTCCACCTGGCCAGTCAAAAAATATGAATAAATAAAGATCAAGATACATAAATAAATAATAAATATTCAACATCTACTTATATAATTCCACCAGGTCACATATATATCATATATAAATATATAAACCACCCTGAAACAATGTGTCCAAAAAGATCTCCAATAAATACAAGACCTCCCAGTAAAACGCACATGTGGCAGATGTATGTAACCCAATGTATAAATGGTACTAAAAACTGTCAACTGCAGACAGAAGTCAGTGATTTGCCAACTTGAAGATTAACACAAATTAGGCAGATTTTTTGAATTTACAACTGTTTTATTTGCCAACACAAACTGTGATGATACTATAGTAAACAAGAAGGCAATAGTGATGACCTGGATGACAATCTTAATGGTTCATACAATATGACAAGCTGTCAATATAGAAGTAAGGTAAGGGAATCATTAGAAAATTAATCATTTGCAACTTTTAAAAGGAAGTCCAACCTTAATCCATGTGCTGGCAAAATTTCTTACACCTTATCACTAAAGCCTTGCTGTTACCATAGTACCACAGTGCTGATGCGTATAGCTCAATTTTATGTATTTTTTATACTTCTTCAATCTAAAAAATCACAGCACAGCAACACAACAAACAAGTGCACAACACAATCTTCTTGTGATGTAAGCCAAAAAGAGTCGGGCTTCTAGCTTCTATGTCAAACAAGAGCAAGCAAATGCATTTCACTTTCCCTTCAGACACTTTCAAGGTCAAAACCATTTTGAGAAGTCTCAGTAGGTAGAGGTAAGCTTTCTCATTTTGTAGTAGTTTGTTTTTACCCAGCCATGTAGAGGTAGAATGGTTTTCCAGAACTCAAAATACTGGGCAGTTTTGTGCACCAAAAAAAATTGGAGCTGTGACCTGTGCACTTAATTTTTGACTTTCTGACATTCTCCTTTACATTATGTTTTGCACCAAAATTTTTAGGCTACGTACAGCAGCGCACCTGTTCCCAAAAATGACTTTCAAGCCCTGGACTGGTTTACGCACCTCTGGTAACAGCAAGGCTACCCCATGTAACCCCAGCCGCAGGCAAATGTTGCTGCAAAAGGTAGGAGCCCCCTGCGGTTTTCGTCCGTGTCAGAAATGCCAGAGCTTCCGACCAGCTCATCAGAGCACAGTGATTCTCCACCTGTTCATGAGACAGGTATGATGTCACTTTTTTGGGTCGCAAGACCAATTATTTCATGGGTTGACAGATGCCTTGTTTTGAACTGGGGAAAGTGTGACAGAGTCACTTTTAAGGACTTGATATGGCCCACAGAGTTCCCAAATAGCTAGAAGTAGGTCAGTCAGAAGGGCCAGTAGAGAGAGAAGACTCTGGAAGGTAGGGACTTTAAAAGCACCCTAGATCAGGGAAGGAACAAAAAGGAAGCATTCTACTCCAGTCTTTTTCTGAGGTGTGCATGAGTTGGGAGGATCATAGGCTATATCCTGACAGAAAGCTAATACCACACGAACTACATAGATCACCATTCTTGAATACCATGTACCTACTCTCCGGATCTACTATCAGTCTCTTTTTGAGGTGGCAAAACTGCAAGTTCTTGTCCCTGCTTCCTAGCATGTTTAAAGTACAAGGGCACATGTATATGCTCACATGTACTCTTCACAGCAATACTACAAGTGCAGTAGCATGCAGTATGTAGTTAAACACCCAGAAAGTGAACACGACATTGAGTTTTCCTCACCCTTGGAGCAAATGAAGCACCAGGACACATTGACGTGCGAGTGATGTGCTTGGTTCTTGACCGGTTGGAAGTGGTTACTGCACACAATGTTGTTCTGGGCCAGCTGAATGCAGCCGGCAGCAATGCAGCTGTCGTTCACGTGATAGGCTGTTGGACACCTCACGCACCGAGCCAGGATACGGCCTGTGGGGAAAACAACACATTGAAACACAAATACGAACATGACATTCTCTGTATTGCAACTGATTTCAAAAAAACCTTTTCACATAATCCCAAGTTGCAACTTTTCTCAGTATCAATTATCGTATGTCTACATTCTTGGTGTTGCAATGATTTTGTTAGCGAGATTTAAATGGATTTGCAAAGTTTGATTTCATTTAGTACATATACAGGTTACCATTCGAATTGAATGGGTTGAAATGTGATAGTTTACCTCTTGACTTTATTTTCTTTATGTCTCCCCCTGCAACAGCCACGCAGGTTCCACAGACATGAAGGGGGCAGCGGAAACCTTTCGCTTCAAAGACGGCGTTGGGAAACTTCCTGAGACAATCCTCGTGGTAGTACTTCCCACAGATGGGGATGGAGCAGCGTTTGGTGGTCGCCTCACTCTTGCGGCAGACAAAGCATGTATGTACACCTGGGGCATAAATGGACAAAGCTTATTACATATTTGCCGTATATCACATAGTCATGTCATGGTTTACAACCTTCACACTTCAGTATGTTTATGCTACAAACAAGGACAGTTCACAATCTTTGCCAATTCATTTTAAGATGTAGTGTAGAAAGGTGTGAGATGATTAGGTTAGCAGTTCTAACACAGATGGTATAGAATGCTAGCCTGGGTACCATCCCCAGTAGTATATTCGCAAACTCTATAACTGGGTCTGGACTTGCACACATATGTAGCGTCTGGAGTCTAAATATTCGTTCAGATTTTGAACGAGCGCGCTGATTGGTCCTACTCGTCTAAGCCCTTTTTGGGGTATGTACATATTAGGTAAGGGCCGTTCAGACGTCCGAACGGCGACGTTAGCGTCGGTTCGAACGTCCGAACGCCTTATCATCAACATGTCCGACGGCGAACCGAACGCTAAAGCGCACATGATATAGCCGTAGTCAGTCTTTCCGCGATAAATCATCAACATGGCTGACGCACAAGCCGCTCAGCTCACGGAGGTTGATGTTGACCTCGCAATCACGTCCGTTTTGGACGATTTAGACGGAATATCGTCGCTCAAAAATGAGCAAAAAGATGCATTGAATAATTTCGTTCGTGATGTTTTGGGCGTCCTACCGGTAAAAAAAAGAACGCACCGAGAAAAGGAACACTCGCGCGAAGATCTGTGTTTACAAAAAAACAAACATCACTTGAATAATGCAGGCGCGCCATTGGCCGTCGCCTCTGAGGCTCAGCCAATCAAATGAAGCCCCGCTGCTCGGGCTAGCTCATTACGTGACGTCATGACCAATCGTTTTATATGTGTGCAAGTCCAGACCCAGTTATAGAGTTTGCAAATATACTACTGGGGATGGTACCCAGGCTAATAGAATGCTAGCTAAGTTGATAATCATACCTGAGATGCACTCGTCACACTTGAATGTTCCAGTAGGCATCTGCTGCAGGCCGATACAGTCCAGGTGAAAGGCTCCACAGCACGACCCTTCACAGAGCAGCAGCTCTCCCACCTGCTCACACACCTGGCACAGGTTCTCCTTGCTGGCAGCCCACGCGCCGCGCCCGAGACCACTCGAGGAGGAGGGAGCACTGGACTCTTCTGACTCGTGGTCAGACACCTGAGAACTCAGCTCTTCCACATCTGTGTTCTGTGCTCCTTCCTGTTAGGAGGAAACGACAAATTTTTTTTTAACAATGTCACCATTTACAGATCAGTTTCAAGGACAATGTAAATAAATTTTAATTACCCTTTTTTACTTCAACAGTTGCCTGCAAAGCTGGTGTGTTACACAGAATAGCAGCTATGTTGGTTAACCAATCCGGACTGAGATTGTGAATTCAATAGGAAAGTCCTTTAAAATTGTGCACATGATGGTGCAAAACAGAGGGTGGGAAAATCATACCAAACTCTTGAACTATCCATTATCATTTACTTCTTTAAATACCTCTTTTTCTGATGCAACAGAGTTTGGCCCCACATCTTGTCCTTTGTCCTTTTTGGGTTTCCTGCCTTTCTTTATCTTCTTTTCCCTGGCTGGTTTTCCCCCTTCCTCGGCCCTTCTCTGTATTCTCTTTTTCATGGGAAGGCTTTCAAATGGGGCTGCGGGAGAGTCCACTTGGCCGGGGGTGGAAGGGTAGGAGGACTCAGCACTGTCAGACTGGGACAGGGCCAGGATGCTGTTGATGCACTGGTCTACACTGGACTTCAAGTCAGCCTCAGAAGACTAGAAGTAAAAAGTGCAACAAAAAATTGTCAGTATTCCTGTGTAAATATACATGGACCCACATCAAGGCAGAGCTTGACATATACTTTTGGGTACAAGTACACCTGACCTAAAAATCAAGGTGCACAGAATACTGGGTGTTAAAACTAAAGTAGACAAAGCTGACAAGCTTCAAAATTTTAAAACAAAGGCTGACTCTTGACCAGATTGCTACATACAACACAGCTGTGCATTTCTTTATCTACCTTTCCTGCTGTGTTTCTTTTCTTTGGTGACGAGGGCTGGCCCTTTGGGGGCACTTTCTTCTCTTGCTTGGTGGGGCTACCTGAAGTCATCTCCAGTTTACGCTTCCCACCTGAAGACAGAAGCAAAACAATGTAAAAAATGACAGTGCAAACTTTCTGTTGCTTTCCAATGTCTTTCTTTTAAACACATCATCACATTTTATAAGGGCAAAAAATTATTAGTCAATATTTTCTTTTAACTCAATACTTCATGTATCATGTTCAGATTTATTCACACATTTTAGTTCCTTCTTGTACCTACCTGGCTGGTCCATGTCACTGTCACTGGCAGAGTTCTGAGATGTGGAGGTGAACTTGCTGGTGTACTTTGCTTTAAGTTTATCTGGGAGAATGTTCCACTGCATCTGCAGTTCCTCCTGTACCTGCTCGGGGGCATAATCTGGATGGTCCACCATGACCTGCTCCCGCTGCTTCTGGCAGAACAGCTCGAACCTTGCTCGCTCCACCTCTTTCTGTTGGATAGATGGTATGTGCCAAGTCAAATACATGCTGTACTGACATTTTTAAACATCTATCAATATATAAGACCTGTATCTGCTGATACTAGAACCAGAATATGTTATATCACTTAACACTGATCTCTAACAAAAAAGTTGAAAAAGACAACTTATTGCCATACCTTCTGTGACTTGTTTCTCTTCTTAGATTCTTCTGGCTGGCTTTGTGTTGGTGTTTTCTTAACCACTTTCCTTTTCTTCTTCACTAGGTGCTCTTCTTCGTTGTCTGTGTCATCAGACTGCAAGGACACAGCACCTGCAGCTGCCACAGCAGATTTCCTCTTCCGCCCCCTTTTCTTCCCTCCTGCCGGGGTGGTAGCTGGAGGGGCTGTGTCTTCCTCAGCTGTTTCAGACGGGGCAGTGTCATACTTGAAGGTGTACTGTTGCTTCCGCTCAAGAAGTGAGAGAGGGAGGGCCTCCTCTGCTGCCTGGAGGGCCACTTCCCAAGCTGCCTTCCGAGACTGCTTCACTGCGCTTTTCTTCCTGGCTTGGTTGCGCTGTGTAGTGTTGGTGATGTGTTTGATGCTGTCTTCCAACACTTGTTCGTACTGGTCCTTACCCTCAAACTTCACTGTGCTCCTCTCACCCACCCAGCCTCGCTCTGCAACGTCCCCGAAGAACTGGAGGTGGTACAGCCTGGAGGCCCGGATGGCACCTCCTAGATAGATAGAAAAGATAGTCGGAGATGTATAGGTGTGAACTGTTACTGCCTTACTGGTAAATGGGGATGAAAAGTACTAAACTGTAGGCTAGATTTACAAATTACACAAATCTACTGCACTGCACATTAACAAAAAATATTTGTTATATACAAAACATGAACACCAATATCTATTGTATATTCAAACTTATCAGATTGCTTTTTACCTGACCTTTCGTTTCATTTACTGGTAACTTTAAATTGGTGTAGCCATAGTTGGAAAAACAGTCAGCTCAATATCCAGGTCATAAAGCTGACTTTCAGTGAGTTTCACAGAGGAACAGCACAATGCCGACCAAAATAACATGCACAACATCACATGACATCTACGCAGCAAAAAGGTCTGCCTATACCTGACCACTCTTCTTCACTATCTTCTGTAGCAGTAAGAATAAGCAGGAGAACAGCGTCAGGACAGGTGGAAATATCAGCAAAGGTCCAGAATCAGTCAGTTACACTAAAAAAATTACCTCGTGCAAGGAATTTGTGATAAAGAAGCAACTTTGCAAGCAGGACATGCTACATTGCAAATTAATATTTCCTAATTCTACTGAGAACAGAGCAATCAACTAGAAAAATGGACAAAAAGAACACTATGGAACTATCAGAGAAAACCGTGTCAAACATTAAACATCTATCTAAAAGATTTTAATGTTTAAGTTCACAAATAAGGCATGTGCAGCATGTTGCATATCTGCAATACTATGTCAAACATGCAGATACAGATAAGGCCTCTTATAATACCTTTAAACTTGGTGTATACCCCTTCCACTGGGTCATAGGCCACCATACATGGCCACCAGGGATGTCCACTCACTTTTCCCCATACCAAGTCTCCAACCAACCATTTGGGGGGCATTCTCTCTTCCAAGGCCTGTAAATTTAGAGCACCTTTCGGATGACCAGCTGCTGGTAACAAAGGAGTGCCGACATCAGGGGTTGTCAATGCAACGGCAGAACTGGGATGTTCCACTGCAGTTGGGGAGAGATCCACAGCTTTCTTTTTACGACCCCGTTTGCCTTTCTTTCCGGGCGGACTTTGCTTGCATATAACATCTTGAGTTTGATCTTCGTTATTATGCTCTCCCTGTTCCAGCAACTTCTTCTTCCGTTTCTTGCTGGGCCCAGCTTCCTCAGGGCTGCTTCCGTCAGAAAGCAAGGACGATGTTAGCTTCTCGCGACCACGTAGAAATGTCCTCTTGATCTTAAGTTTGATTTCTGGGGAACCAGACGGCCGGTCCGAGTCTGGACTGCTTTTGTCTTCTGTGGACATAGCCACATCCCCTTCTGGTTTTGAAGGGGAAACAAGTAACTCATTTTCTACATTGCTTTGCTCATCTTTTAGCGGCAATACTGTATTCTCTGCTGCATTCTCTTCATTCAGGTCACCTGGTGGAACTACAGTCTGCACCCCTGCCATGTCGTGTGCAGGGTTTGCTGCCAATGGATTCAGATTCGGATCAAAGAACGTGTCTGTAAAGTTGGCACCAGATTTGCCATCGAGTGGCAGGTCAGCTATGCTTTTTGGATGGGAGGTCGTTTGCTATTGGAGGGGTGTTCATGATGATTTCATTTGCTATTTGCTGATCTTGATGCCATAGACCATACCTAATGTCCGCTACAACTGTGTCATCTGTGAATAGATACCACAAAGCATTTGTCAATACAGTGACAGAACTACTAAAAAATATCAAATGAATAAACACTTCTATTTAAAAATTGGACATGCATCTCTCAGATATATGTCCACATACAAGTTTTACGTTGCATAATGGCATTTTCAAAATTTCAATTAACGTCATACGTGTACATTCTGATGCTTTACACCATGTAAACAAAAAGAAAACAAAGTACACTGCAAAGTACAAAGTATACTGTCCTCATACTGTTTACTAAATAGACCTGAAAACCTGTATGACTTGAAATATTTATCACATGAAATATTTATAAATGGATAATCAAGGGGGGTGTTATCTGGCTCAACTGGGACGTGAACTGCTTACTGTATTTACATAATAAAAGATGTCTGAATACCCAGAGCATGGCAGATTTTAGGGTATGAATCAGCGCATAAATTTTAAATCTTATGTCAGTTTTTCATATTTTTGTATTGTGAAATATTTTTTCCACATATTTTTCCACTTATCTGCACTGGTGCAAGTAAAATATAAAATTACCTGCCCCAGACAAATTATACCTGAAACACTGCTGGAAAAGTGGACTTAATATGAAATATGGATCATACTGGTAACTATTTATAACCCATTTTAATATTGTGGACATTTGGTTATTACATGTAAGAACAGGAACATGAAACCAAAGACATATGTTGGTCTCTCAAAGCCAAACCACAAACTTAACATTTTGTCCATTTCATAACATGGTAATGGCGCGCAGGCTACTCCCTACCAATGTTACTAAGGGTGAATCTATTTAGTACAAGGGGGATGATTTACACAAGAATGATAATCAATGATAATCCCAAGATTGGATTTAACATCTACTAACATAATTCCACCAGGTCACATATGTCTGCCACCACCAGAAAATGGTGTCTAAAGTGATCTCCAAAGCAACATTCCCCAGTGTAATGTACTCCTGTGTATACTGTGTGTTTACATGTCTGGGGGGTGCTGCACTAGATTTCTCTCACTCTCAGACATTGTGTTTCAATGTGGTAGATATGTAAACTGGCGGATCTTCTTCTTTGTGGTTAGGTGGCCAACATCAACTTGGATAAATGTGAATGGAGGTTACACTTGGAAACATTCCGCATTATTCATAAGTACATGATGATACCCTACTTCTCAAAGTGCCTCCATTCATGCAAATAGCATTGTGCTGCAGTAACACATACTCCCCAGTAGCCGTGGCGACTATTGATTCGGGCTTACATTGCATTACCCTCAGCAATAGTCGTGGAAAGATCCATTGGCAGAACTGCACATTTCCCGTTGGCTGCTCGATGCTCCGTTTTTGACCCGGTTTTTTGCTGTCCCGAGCTTCCCTACAATACTCCACAATTGGCCGGGTTGCCGATGTTTAGATCAGCCTAAATATTCCACAGCGCGACAGAAAAGTAGTAAAATAGCTAGTCGGCACAAGCTGGCGCCATCTTGGATATAGTCGGGAATGTCCGCTACCGCCGTCGGGAACGCTCGGTAGCGTCACGATTACCGAAGCCCGACCGAAAGCTCTCCGATTATAACCGGAAAGGCTACCGAGCGTTCCCGACGGCGTAGCGGACATTCCCGACTATATCCAAGACGGCGCCAGCTTGTGCCGACTAGCTATTTTACTACTTTTCTGTCGCGCTGTGGAATATTTAGGCTGATCTAAACATCGGCAACCCGACCAATTGTGGAGTTATATTGTAGGGAAGCTCGGGACAGCAAAAAACCGGGTCAAAAACGGAGCATCGAGCAGCCAACGGGAAATGTGCAGTTCTGCCAATGGATCTTTCCACGACTATTGCTGAGGGTAATGCAATGTAAGCCCGAATCAATAGTCGCCACGGCTAACTCCCCAGCAGACACACCTTGCAACAGGTAAATTATCACATGCAAATTGTACACACACAAAAATTGAATTCTTTCTAGCAGTATGATGAGTTAGCCGTGAGCTGAGTACATCTTCTGACTTCAACAGCATTACATATGTGAGGAAAATTTAAGAAATTGTAGAACTAGAAGGCTTCCTGTGAACAAGGAGCATGGTGGAGCATGGCTGCCATATTGGAAGCCAGTTCAGTGCTGCTACCCTGACCCCTGTTGCAGGCTGTCTTGTAAAAATCCTGGGCCAAATCTTCACAATAATGCCAACAGACATTACAGTTGGCTACAATCTAGTGATTCTGACATAAATTTGGGGGAGAAACTGTGAGAATCAAAAATTTGTACCTTGCAAGTCGCGTATGTGGAGTGAGAACACATCATCATGGAAGCTGTGCCATGCCCTTTCAAATAAGGCTCATTGTGTGTGCCACTTAATTCAACAAAAACTGAGCCTGGTGTACCACCAAAGAACGAGAGTTTTCAATGAATATGCTTTTAGATGATGACTACGAGCTGGGTATAATCACAACACTTAATTTTCTGCGACTTTTTTGTGCCATAATTTGTCATCAGTTCAGGTTTGCAAAAATTTGCACAGTTCTTTGCTACCATGTTTTTGGACCTCAGTCAAGGAGCTTAGCATGGTCCCTAGCCAGTCTACACAGACCAAAATCAGCAAAAATATTGCAACAGTTCATACAAATAATAACGGTCAGAAATACTGGAGAACAATAAGCGTGAGGAAGAGAGGAAATAAAAAAAATTCTCACAAAGTTTGGAGATCTTTCTTGCAGGGTTGACCCTCACAAGCCATGTTCGACTTGCCACGCTCGGCACACCTCGCTGATCGGCGCCAAAATAACTCGCGCTGATTGGTCACGAACTTCGAACTAAGCATTGGCGGAAATTACCGAAAATGTCCGAACACTCAATATCCCGCGCTATATTGGGATATTTCAATATCTTCATTTAGTAGGGGAGACAGAATTAATTTGCTTCGATAATGATCCTTCTTCTTTATGAAATCAGAAATGTTACGTCAAATAAGATATAAATCTACCTAATATTATTCTGTTTTCTATTTTTATAAATATAATATATCTTATTTTTGTCGTGATTATTTTGTGAAAACACCTTATTTAAACTTTCCCCCTTTTAACCAATGGCATTATTCACGCATGCCCAGTAGGGACGTGACCTGCGTTGACCTACCCGGCATCTAAATGATTATGTATTACTCCACACAGTAGTGAGCGGAACCATCGCGCAAATATGTCAAATTTGCTTTGTAGCAGTGGTGCTAGGCTGAGAACGATTCCTATAGCAACTCAGACATGTTGCGGAAGAGGTAGGCTCGTATATATTCTCCTTACTTAAGAAATCTCTCGTGTTTTTAAAACGTTATCGGGCCTTGCCTTGTCACCATGCGCCTACCCCTTCCCTCCCCTCAGTATTTTTTCGACTTGCCGGCCCAGATAAGAGACACTATGCAGGTGTAGCTTCACGTTCGTTTGTTTATGTTGATTAAAAGAAAAATCACTCGTGTGTTTCAATGACTGTCAGAAAGCAGTTGTTTTGTTTTATTTACTTCGACCCGTTTACTTATTTTATTGAGGCCTTCAGATCGTGACGGGCTCACATGACCTGTTTTTCGTCACCATGGGAGATGCCATCATTTAATAGCCTAAAGGGGTGTTGAAGATCAGCGATTTTTTGCGACGGATTTTCCCCCAAAATTTCGTTAAAAATTCATTACCCAGAAATTGACGTAACGATTGTCGAGGGAGTTATTTTTTTTTCTCCTATCACGAAACTAGTAACTACATAATTGACCTAGAAAATAGGTCAGGGACAGGTTCGGAAATGACGTCGGAAAATGTTAGCGTTACCTCATCAGGACAACCTTGACGAAGCAAAAATTTCTCTTATATTTCAAAGGACCAAGGTCATAGTCACCCTGTACTATGTTTATCAACTTTTTCAAGACATTTGTTGGAGAGACGTGAAATTATGACATTGAAGAGTTCAGCATTTCAGTAGACACCTACACTACAATGTAACATGTACCGTATGATGTACATAATGTCCTTGACTGTAAAGAATTGTTTCAACTTAAAACATCGCAAAAACATGCTCTCCACTCCTACCGTCAATCAGTACAATCATATATATAGTGTCAATAATTTCATATGCTGTAAATCAATTTTTGCAGAAAATGGTTGGGGGAAAAGGAGGTGTTTGCCATGTTTAAACTTTGCTGTTTGTACTGAACAAATGTTTGCAGGGTGATTATAAAATGACAGGAGAGGCTGCAGCAAAAAACAAAAACATCAAACCAATGCAAATATTTCATGATTTACAGCACCTTTCTACTCTAGATTGTTGAAGATGGGCTCCTGTCTAGTTTCTTTGAAAAATTCTCCCTGTCATCCTCTGTTTGCTGATAAGTGTTCACACCCATATACCACCTGCACCTCTTATCTCCAAGCAGATCTTTCAATGGCCACAAACAAAAGACAGTATCAAATTGGCCAGGCAGTATCCATTAACCAGACAATTTACATTGGCCACCTAATGGACACTTCTCTGGCCAATGGATACTACTTAGCCACTGTATTGGAGATTACTGTACATGTACCTTATACTAGTAATATATAGGTTCCACTACTTGGTGCACCGGTGATAAACGTAAAAGATCATGTGTTATACATTGTACCTTCATGTTACATGTTTACCAGTTATGACAAGCAAACAAATACTAGTAAACAAACAAAATTAGAAGATATGAAATCTCTAAAATGTAAGACAGTGTTATAGACCTCTATTTATTTCATAATTCAATGTTCATAAATCATATGTCCACACAATTATTCTTAATATCTACTAAGGTCCCATCCATTGTTTTTTGGTGTATGAACTGAACTGTATGATTCAAACTGTTAAAAGAATATGAATTGATAAATGAATCTGCATCTGCTCAGGCCCAATAGAGTCATGATGTAAAGATGTACATGTATTTGCATGCTCAGGTATATTTTTTGCATTTCCTTTTTTGCTGTGTAGGTATAGGTAGCAAATCTCTTCATCTCGGACAGACGACAACAAGAAGATCCAGGAAAATAAGGTACATCTTACTTTGTAATGATGTGACATAGTATATTTTATTTGATTTTGATCTTGAAAATTATACTTGTTATTCAAAGTTTGGGGTGACAACTAACCATGATATTGCAAATAATGTTTTATTTTGTTACTGCCTGTGTGAATAGTTTGTGATAAAGCATATTTGTATACAAGGTATTTGTAGACAATGACATGTCAATCTTAACATTTTGCTGGCAGGTATCATCTCCAGTCAGACCTGACCCCATGGGCTCCATTGTCCGTCGCTCGACCAATCAGCAGCAGCTTTCACAGCTTGTCTGACCGCTGGAAAGGCCACAGTGTTGGAACCTACCGCCATACAACACCAACTCCAACTCTAGTTCTTGTAAACTTTACTCCTTATGGAACTGTTCCTCAGTCTGTGTGGATCAGATACTTTCATGGCGATGTCCCACAGCAGGGAGGTAAAGCAGAGTCTAAAGTAGAACAGTCTGTCAAAGCTTTAAAAGAGAAAAAGAAACAGAAGTCTGGGGTGTCACTGTCAGAGCCTCCGTTTGTTACTTCTCCTACTGGGAAGGACTTGACTGTTCCACGGAAGTCACTATGGGTGCGGTTTGTAGAGGAAGTGAAGCACTATTACCACGGCTTCCGCCTGCTGTTCCTGGACTTCAAGGTGGCAGCACGGCTTTTCTTCAAGATGTGGAAGGGAATTTCCCTGACACGCAGGGAGTACAGACAGGTGAGTGGGAATATCTGCACTGTAAGGTGTACCTTCTCAACTTTCTTCTCATTCATTTGTATATCAGATGCTAGATTAACGGTGCACACCCCAGTTCTTGCGCGACCGGGGTCCGTGATAGTCCGTTGTAAAAAAGTGACGAAAGGGTTTTGAGGGTCCAAGTTTGAGGTGACATTTCTCATAAACTGCCACGAAGTGTCATTAAACATTAACATGGCTGAATAGTGTAGGAAGTGGTGTTTTTGGGGTGAAAATTTCTTTTGGCTCCGAACCTTACTTCCGGGTATCCTTGCGCGCCAAGTGTAATCCGCCCGTTTGACCTAGATTTCGCTCTGCGCCCTCGTAGGGGTGCATTTGCAACCCCTCGCGCCGTGGACTGTTTAGAAAATTACAGTACTAGAATTTTCTTTATAATTTACTCGAGTATAGTCAAGGCTTGGGTCTTTCTGCCAGCATCAGTCATTTCTGCCGGAAAACGTTTTTTCCGTTGATTTTACCAAACTTAAAAAGGTTGAAGTAACCAAACTCAGCAGGTCTTGTAGCTGAAGAGATATCCTTTCGTCCAATATACAGTTATTCTCATTCCGAATTATTCCACGCCAGATACGGTCGCTAGATTTGAGGGTGTGCAGCCTCCAATAGAGACGCCAAATAAACTGGGGTGTGCCCCCTTAACAGTCAGACATAAATTGATCCATAGAACAGTATTCTGCTCTTTGATATTCACATTCAGTTGCAAGTTTCTGTGTATTTGGGAATGGTGTATGCTGGATATTTCAAGCCCTTTCAAACTAATTTAGCACTGTCAAACTAACTTATGTCCAGTTCCCATGGTTTGATGTATCATGGCACATGTACTACAATTAGTACAAAGACACAGTGCACAGTTCTATGACTTCAGAAATTCTAATTCATGTTTTTGATTTTGAACCCCTGCCACAGTTCACCCGTACAGTAGCAGACCTGGGACGGATTGTACCATTCTCCTTGTTCCTCATCATTCCCATGGCAGAAATCCTCCTCCCCTTCTACGTCAAGCTCTTCCCAGGCCTCATGCCGTCCACGTTTGAAGACAAAAAGATGAAGGTACTCTTTCTACCGTCTTTATCTCTGACCTTTTATAGATGAGATGGGCTATGGGATTAGACTATAGGCTTGAGATTTCTATTCCACATAGGTTCCTCCTGGTTGTTTACCAAATGTTGTGCTGGAATTGTTACCCCAGGATGAGCGGTTGCGTAAGCAGCTGCGGACTCGCCTGGACACGGCCCGCTTCCTTCTGAAGACGATGGAAGAGTTACCGGTGGAGACCAGGAGGAGGAGTTCAGGCAGGAAGTCTGTGGAGGACTTCATACAGTTCATGGACAGGGTTAGTTATGATTGATCCATTAGGTTTTGATGTGTGTGTCTGATGAGTATATACACATTGATAATTCTGGACAGTTTGATACTTTTACTATATAGATGGTTGAAAATTTGGAAGAGTTTGAGAATACTTTAGTGTAGAGTTCCTTTTATATACGGTACCAGTCTTTTTCACCAACACTTCAGCATGTTTCAGCTGCCTCTGTCACTCAAGTCTCAAGTCCTAATGACTACTGTCATTCTTAGCAAGTTGGTGTTGGAACAAGAATGTATTCCCTAATGTAACTGAGTTTGTACCGCCTCATCTTGGTTCATGACTAGTGTCCTGATCCAAATAGCCTCCATAATCTGAAGTGACCTGGGTTTTTTTTCCAGCTGCGTCAGAGTGGTGAGCCTGCCCCTACTGAAGAGATCCTAAAGTACTCCAAGCTGTTTGAGGATGAGATGACTCTGGACAACATGGAGCATCCGTCCCTGGTGGCGTTGTGTAAGCTGCTGCAGCTCCAGCCAATCGGCACCAACAACTTCTTACGCTTCCAGCTCAGGATGAGACTCAGGACAATAAAGGCAGATGACAAGGTTGGTCCGACACATATGATGTTTAGCAAGGCAAGGTAAATAGTTGTGAAAACACATCAATGGTAAATAGAGAGAATGTATATTTACATAAAACATGACTAGAGCACGATTATGTCCCCTCAGCCAGTCAGTAGCCTACATATAGATTTCATTTGATTGTATGGATCTCCTATATCCACATAAACAGGATAAACGGGGCTGTATCTGTTGAGTTTGTTGTGACGATTGTGTTAAAATATTATCCCTTCAGATGATCCAGAGAGATGGTATCAACACACTCACAGCCAATGAGCTGCAGGTTGCCTGTCGTGCTCGTGGCATGAGAGCCCTGGGGATGTCTGAAGACAGGATGCGGTTCCAGCTGTCGCAGTGGCTGGACCTGCATCTGAACGAGGAGGTTCCCACGTCGCTCCTGCTGCTGTCCCGTGTGCTGTACCTCCCCGACAACCTGCCAGCCACTGACCAGCTCCAGGCCACGCTGTCTGTCCTGCCTGAGTCCATTGTAATGCCATGCTTTCTTTATCATTAGTTCAAGTACAAGCAGCACCAGGGCTGTCTCCAGGACCCATTCCTTTGTCCTCTGTACAGAAGTCTACTTGTTCTGACAGACAACATTTTCTCCCAGCTTCATGACATGAAAAAGTCATGAAGATTTTTGTAACCTAAAAATGACAGGTTTAACATTGAAAATTTTACCCAATTAGAATTTACTCCTCAAAAAGTGTAAAATAGCATTTCACAGGTCGAATTTCAGAATTTTTATTGAGAGCATGCCCTGGGACCTCCCTAGTTTAAAGCTGGAGACAGCCTTGTGTAAGGCACTCATTTATAATGATATCTAAATGAAGACCTAAAAAATCCTTGGAGTTAAACAATACATTTTCAGAGCAAAGAGTAGTAAAACTTTGAAATGGTGGACATTTGAAATATACTACATGTACTTCTTCAAGTCAGTTAATATTGGGAATCCTTTTTTTTTTCGATCAATTTAGGGAGTTGCAAGGATAACACGTTGCTAATATGTTGACTTTTCCAGGAAAAAACTGCTCGGTTGAAGATCGCAGAAGCAGAAGGTGCTGTGGACAACAAGACGAAGCTGGACGTGATCCGTGCTGAGGAGAAGGCCATCCAGAAGGAGCTGGAGGAGCGTAAGGCAGAGGAGATGGAGAGGCTGGAGCAGGAGAGGAAAAAGGTCAGGACTGGTATGCTTGAGATCTGGTATAAACAAGTGGGAGTAGTAGGACTTATAAAGTTTTATCTAATACCTTTCTTTGTTAGTACATGTAATAAAAACCAGTATTTCTTAAACTTCTTTTCATCACTTATTGGTACTTCAAATCGTGAGCCATTGATTAGCAACTGATTTAGAACTGTTCACAATCTGTGGGTATTACTCACAATATCATCTTATATACAAAAAGGTTATCAACAAAAATGTTAAGCAAAGAGAAACTTTTCTTTATTCTTCAGTAACGTTAGTTATTGATGATGACACTGTATCGTTTCCATCTGATATATAGGCAGAGGCTGAAGCCCAGAAGGCCCAGGAAGCTGCTGAGAAAGAACAGTTGGTGGACAATGCTCCCCCTGTTCAGACAGAAGAGCAAATTGTAGCTGAGACTATCGTGGACAAGGCTCCTGAAGTCAAGACAGAGAAGGTAATGTTGGCTGTTATCCAAAAGTTAGGTTAAGATTGTGTGATATTTGTGACAGATATTGCCAGTTCCTCTACATTTGGACTTGTATGGTGTTTTGACTAGAAAATGATGCCTTAAGTGTCTTTATCAAACATGAAAATAAGCTGGTCACAAACCGTCACATTTTCTCTTCTACATAAGGATGAAAAGGTCCTGGACACAGATCTTGAGGAGATATCAGCTGCTGTGAAGAAGCTGGCAGCTGAGAAGGACACATTGGTGACCACTTTGGAGAGAGATGAGTTCAACGACCTAAAGGAAGAGTATGAAGAATTTCGACAGGTGTGTTACCTGTGCTAATTTAATAGGTTAATATTACTTTGGAATGCTCAGGCCATTCATGATCAAAACACATAAACAGTCAAAGCTGTACAACTCACTATGTCTACATAAAGATCAAATTGCCAATGTTACCCCTTTTGCTACTCCCTTAAATAATTTTTCCCATTGACAACTGTAGAGTGTTGTCTCTTGTGTGAACAGGATGAGAAGAACCTGCACAAAGTGGCGTCCAGGACAGGAGAGCCCCTCAGCATTCCCAAGTCCACCCGCCGGCTGAAGCGTGTTGTGATGAGGATGTTTGACCGCATCGAGAACACTATCATGGAACTGGAGAACAGGAAAGAGCAGGTCAGTCGGGGTTGGATTTCTTTGCAAAGATTGTTTTCGTACCCTGTCTTCAACATTGGGTGGTTGTTTATCTAGAAGTTATGTTTGACCCCTTAGATTCAACAACTTGACAAACTCAACAGCCCTAACCACACATTGCCCTGTGTTCCCCCAGGTGGAGGTTCAATTGGAGCTGGATAAGGAGAAAGTCCAGCTGATGGAAGGTGGAGAAAACACCCCCATCCTGGACAGGATCCAGACAGAAAAGTAAGTGCTTCTGAAGACTAACAATATTTGGCAGGCATAAACTTGTATAGTAATCATCATGGTATGTATTACAGTAAGCATGGACCATGGACAAGCTTGCCACTTACTTTCACCATTATCTTCAGCTTCTAAAAACTAGAATTTCCGGATGTTTTCATCTATTGTTAATGTAGTGCACATCGTCTCAAGTGATGTGATACTTAATCATTGTTTGAATCATTGTTTCCTGACATTCTTTGTTCTTGTATCAGAGCACCAATTTAACTTATAGCAAAGGTTAACAATAATGTTTCTCACTCTGCTTGTGTTCAAGATGGTTAACTGGTTGTCAGCCCCCCACCCCAACCCCTTTACTCCTCCTTGTACCCATTCCTTGTCAAAGTCATTTGAAAGTCTACCTGTCCATTCATTTCATACATGTACAGGTATGTCAAATCAAGTGGTAGTACATTGTGCAGATGCATTTAACTACATGTATAAAAAATCATTATAGACTAACCTATATCCCTCTCAGCATGTTTTTCAATCAGTCACTTTTATAGAAGTCAGAGCTTTTTATCTTTTCCCAGATACATGTAAATCTAGGTAAGACTCACTGGATCAAAATGCATGTCCCCATGGCGTAAGTGGTTAGCGATCCTGTTGCTTTGCCGAGAGGATGAAAATCCTTGCGTGTTTAATGAGGGTTGGCCCCAGCTCAGACATGTTGTGGTCAATCTGAATATTCCTCTTTGGCAGAATGTTCTCTGTACTATGAGGGCCCAGCACCCAGTTCCTCTTTGTAGTGCTATGTGGCATGTATTGTGATATTGGTTGGAAGGCATCACAGATATGGTCACTCACCCACTCATTTCCCCACCTCATATTTTCATGTATTCCCATCACTAGTCTTCTGTCTTGTCCTCCTCTCTTTTCTCCCTTAGTTTTTCTTCTTCTTCAGATATTTCCTGAAATTGTTGTACATTGTATCTTTAATGTATAAAGTGTATTATCACCTAATACTCAGAGTCAGACAAGGGGAAAGTGGAAATTGGTGTCTTTATTGTCAGTATCTGTTGACATCTTTTGAATTGAAAAAGAATTTTCCACTGTTTCATTTTTGATGTATGTTTTTAAATACATGTATATCAAGAGATTCCACAATGTTTCTGTTTTGTACACTGTCATTGAAGTGCCATGACATCTCCAAACATGAAACTTGTATGCTACCAATAGTTTGTTTGACAGGGCTCGAAATACTTGGTTGCCCAGTTTTATTTGCACAACCATATCTTCATTGGCACAACATATTCACATGCTAGTAGGCTGTGAAATCTTTGGACAAAGACTTCAACTGTCTTGCGAGTGACCTCCCATTGAGTCTGTGTGTTTTGTAGCTATTTTTCTTGGTAACTGAACTGTGAAAATCTGAAATATTAATTTGCAACCAGGCTTTAGAGAGAATTTCAAGCCCTGTTCGACTACTGGTATGTGTTACCAGGGTACTTTGTTGCTTTGCGTTTCTGTGGACGTTTATCACCACATCTTACTACTTGTTATTCTGTACACCTCAGTATTATAAACAATTGTATTCACTCCAAACCAAGTGTGCTAGGAACTGTTTGGATGGAAGAAAGGGGAAAGGACATACATGGAACAAAAAGTTAACAAAAAAGACAAAAAAAAGAGAAAGGGAGCGTAGTGAAGATTGGAAAGGTACTGGAGAAGGCAGAACAAAGATAAGCTGTGGTGACAAAGTCAATTGCTTTGTTGCTTTAATGGTTTGCCTCATCTGTTCAGGTGCTGGGCCATCCCTTCATGTACCGCTAACCACAAGCACACCAGGTATGGCCCAAGCATGGCCACTGTTACTATTGCTTAGAGATCACTACAGGTGTATAGATTGCACGAGGGAAGTAGATGTTAAGTAGCTAATAATGCTCGAATTATCGATATATAAAGCTGTCTGTATTAACACGATGATAACCCTGTGATGTCATAGCCCATGTTTCCTGTGAGGTGCCAACATTAGCTGTCTGCTGGGAGATGAAAAGACCTAACAGAAGTGGTTGTTGAGGTTTCTCAGGTGCCAACTTTTTCATCAACGGGCAGACTGTACCTTCAAACTTTCAAATTCTTTTGTCAGAATGTTCGGTTTTCCTCCTTCTGCTAGAAAAAAATTTTTTCATGTCTACTGGTCTCCTCTTTACCTATACAACTATCTCCTGTTCCACACCTTTAAGGAAACCAATAGGAACTGCCCAAGGGATGATAGAAATTATAATGTTGTAGGTATACATGTAGATGATGGGAAGGCTTTGTTACTATGATGTTAGCTAAAGCTTGTATCCTGGTGTATGCCAGTATGGCCACTAACATACAGGTAATGAGCACTGTTTAAGTGGGTATTACTAACATAGTTTTGTTAGTTTCTTTTTTTAGCACCATGTTGCAAATGTTTGTAGCTGATGTTGAGTAATGATTTCACTTACTAAACTTCTTACCATGTCACCAAGTTAAACACAAAACTGTACCAGGTGTAACAAACCATTTATGTGAACTCCCAGGGAGTGTCTGGTGACCTTAGATGAACTGGTGGAAGTCTTGAAGAAGATCAAGAACATTGACACCAAGGACATGGCATCCGACCAGAAGTTGGAACACATCGCCCAGATGTTGGATGATGACCATGATGGACAGATCCGCTTGAATGAAGTGAATAAGGTAAGATTGGAGCTAATCTGACTACAACAATATTAGCCAACACCTCATGAAAGTCAGGAGGATTGGGAACATCTCAGTCCTGTTGATTTATGTGTATGGGCTAACATGGACCCTACTATTGTCTGTGAGAATTGTTTGTTACCTTGGAGTTGGACGCTGAGTTGACTAGTTTCCATAGTGACAAAGAATCCTGAGCTCCTATTGGTAGTTCTTGGAATGGGAATGGGCATGGTTAGAGGCTTAGAGCAGTACATCAATAGAATATCGGCAAAACAGTTTTCATTGGATGTTTGGTCAACGTTGCATCAGAATTTTGCCTGTTGCACACAATATCTTTTCAGACGTAACATTTTGAAACTACTGTTAGATTGTTAACCTTATATGCTCCAACACTACCTTATATGAGACCTTCTCGCAAAGTGCTATTCACAATACATTACGAGTATCGTGCAGTACGTTCTGCCGATGTGCTGGTTAGAGGCTGTCTCTCTGATGCACAATGGAAACACTCCACGGGATCCATGTTTGTTCCTGCAGGCGATACAGATGATCCTTGAGGAGGACGTTGACCTGACAGAGTCCCAGCTGAGGGAAGTGGTGAAGCTGCTCCATGCTGAGGAGGATCTTGAGGAGAAGGAGGACCAGGAGAGGGAGAGACTGGAGAAGGAGAAGGAGCTGTGGGATCAGCAGCAGCCTCGTGAGGAACAGAAGCAGAACTAGACACAGGACTGGCTGGCTGGCTGACAGTCAGGCTGGTCTGGAAGTAGCTGTGGCTAACTTGCTCCTTCACTCGGAAGTAGAGGACAATAAGTGCTGC
>NW_017802447.1:397896-404052 GCF_001625305.1 Branchiostoma belcheri | reverse complement strand
GGCTTTAGAGAGAATTTCAAGCCCTGTTCGACTACTGGTATGTGTTACCAGGGTACTTTGTTGCTTTGCGTTTCTGTGGACGTTTATCACCACATCTTACTACTTGTTATTCTGTACACCTCAGTATTATAAACAATTGTATTCACTCCAAACCAAGTGTGCTAGGAACTGTTTGGATGGAAGAAAGGGGAAAGGACATACATGGAACAAAAAGTTAACAAAAAAGACAAAAAAAAAGAGAAAGGGAGCGTAGTGAAGATTGGAAAGGTACTGGAGAAGGCAGAACAAAGATAGCTGTGGTGACAAAGTCCATTGCTTTGTTGCTTTAATGGTTTGCCTCATCCTGTTCAGGTGCTGGGCCATCCCTTCATGTACCGCTAACCACAAGCACACCAGGTATGGCCCAAGCATGGCCACTGTTACTATTGCTTAGAGATCACTACAGGTGTATAGATTGCACGAGGGAAGTAGATGTTAAGTAGCTAATAATGCTCTCATTATCGATATATAAAGCTGTCTGTATTAACACGATGATAACCCTGTGATGTCATAGCCCATGTTTCCTGTGAGGTGCCAACATTAGCTGTCTGCTGGGAGATGAAAAGACCTAACAGAAGTGGTTGTTGAGGTTTCTCAGGTGCCAACTTTTTCATCAACGGGCAGACTGTACCTTAAACTTTCAAATTCTTTTGTCAGAATGTTCTGTTTTCCTCCTTCTGCTAGAAAATTTTTTTTTCATGTCTACTGGTCTCCTCTTTACCTATACAACTATCTCCTGTTCCACACCTTTAAGGAAACCAAAAGGAACTGCCACAAAAGATGATAGAAATTATAATGTTGTAGGTATACATGTAGATGATGGGAAGGCTTTGTTAGCTAAAGCTTGTTTCCTGGTGTATGCCAGTATGCCACTAACATACAGGTACGTAGTGAGCACTGTTTAAGTGGGTATTACTAACATAGTTTTGTTAGTTTCTTTTTTTAGCACCATGTTGCAAATGTTTGTAGCTGATGTTAAGTAATGATTTCACTTACTAAACTTCTTACCATGTCACCAAGTTAAACATAAAACTGTACCAGGTGTAACAAACCATTTATGTGAACTCCCAGGGAGTGTCTGGTGACCTTAGATGAACTGGTGGAAGTCTTGAAGAAGATCAAGAACATTGACACCAAGGACATGGCATCCGACCAGAAGTTGGAACACATCGCCCAGATGTTGGATGATGACCATGATGGACAGATCCGCTTGAATGAAGTGAATAAGGTAAGATTGGAGCTAATCTGACTACAACAATATTAGCCAACACCTCATGAAAGTCAGGAGGATTGGGAACATCTCAGTCCTGTTGATTTATGTGTATGGGCTAACATGGACCCTACTATTGTCTGTGAGAATTGTTTGTTACCTTGGAGTTGGACGCTGAGTTGACTAGTTTCCATAGTGACAAAGAATCCTGAGCTCCTATTGGTAGTTCTTGGAATGGGAATGGGCATGGTTAGAGGCTTAGAGCAGTACATCAATAGAATATCGGCAAAACAGTTTTCATTGGATGTTTGGTCAACGTTGCATCAGAATTTTGCCTGTTGCACACAATATCTTTTCAGACGTAACATTTTGAAACTACTGTTAGATTGTTAACCTTATATGCTCCAACACTACCTTATATGAGACCTTCTCGCAAAGTGCTATTCACAATACATTACGAGTATCGTGCAGTACGTTCTGCCGATGTGCTGGTTAGAGGCTGTCTCTCTGATGCACAATGGAAACACTCCACGGGATCCATGTTTGTTCCTGCAGGCGATACAGATGATCCTTGAGGAGGACGTTGACCTGACAGAGTCCCAGCTGAGGGAAGTGGTGAAGCTGCTCCATGCTGAGGAGGATCTTGAGGAGAAGGAGGACCAGGAGAGGGAGAGACTGGAGAAGGAGAAGGAGCTGTGGGATCAGCAGCAGCCTCGTGAGGAACAGAAGCAGAACTAGACACAGGACTGGCTGGCTGGCTGACAGTCAGGCTGGTCTGGAAGTAGCTGTGGCTAACTTGCTCCTTCACTCGGAAGTAGAGGACAATAAGTGCTGCGGAGAAATAGAAAATAAAACTTACTCCTATGTGGACCCAGAAAATGTTAGACAAATTTTCATGTCTATTGTCTGGCAGATGAAACCAGGTACATGTATCATTATTAGAGTAACCTCTAGTGTTCATCTTGGTACGAGGGATGATAGAAATTCTGACCCCCTGCTTATTTCCAGCAGGCAGACTGTAGTCCAAGCTACAGGCTGTCCATGTCACTCAGTTCTAAATGATACTTAAAAGACATTAAATCAATTGTACATTGATGTACAGAACCTCTATTTCATTCTGGTGGTGACAACGGACAATATATATGTCAGAAAATATCTATGTATGAAACAATAGTGTGGAAACACATGGAGACAGGATTTACCAAAACTATAATAAAAGCAGAGTGTACATACACTGACCATGAGTGAAGAATGTGGTTTCAAATTATTGTTATAGCTTTTGAACAGAGAACAAATGGAAAATTTGGGTAGTACAAAAAACATGTAGTTGGCAGAGCTAGAGACAAACGAGTATGGAAAGACGGGTGAGGATATTAATTTGTCCTGTCGTATTCCCACTACTTTACCCCTAATCCTCCATGTGCAAATGTCTACAATAGCTTGTGTGGGTGTTTAGTGTACATTTCTAATGATTACAACAAAATAACTTATATACCAACAGTAAGGAGTACATGTATGAATATGTGGCACTGACAAATACCAGTATGTGAAAGTACAATGGGTAAGATTTTTGTCTGTTAAGAAACAAAAGAATACTGTGCAAAGACTGGTGCTTACTCTATCATATGTTTTTTGAAAAGGTATATTAATAATTTGGTCAAAAAAGTTTTTTTTACATCTTTACAAGGTTACATGTATGTTTTCAGAATCACATTGTAAATAGTTATCACCAAGTATGACATGAAGTCATAACAAGTCGTAACATGTTTGCAAAATCAATGTATATATTATGATGCTTTCAAGGACTAGTTGCTGTTGAGAGATGGACTTTCATTATGATTGCTGTGAAGTGTGGAATACCTTTTTCAGAATGTCTATGCTTGTACATGTATGTAAATTATAATGTGTGGTGGGCAATTTAAGGTGTTTGATGGTATCGGACACCAAAGTACATTGCAGTATATGACATTGAAGAGCAGTGCACAAATACATGTACTGTATGTGGAAAGGAGAAATGTTTCTTAAAATTTGAGATTCAAAGTTATAAGGCCTTGAAAAAAAGAGATACAGTTATCAACTCCCAAAGAACTCTTAAACAATTTCTCCCCCATAGCAAAATCAAAAACTTGCTAAAAGCCATTATTGGATTGTATATCTTGTTGAAAGAATTATTATTATTATTATGATAAGAACATTAACATGTTGCTGTTTCCCTTCTGTCACAAATTTTTGTACTTGAACTTGTGTAAATTGTATTTATGAAACCAGGGAGGTTAAAAATCAAAGTTGAATTAAAGCTCCTTGATGAAACTGAGTTTCTTATGTGTTCAAAGCATTTATATGCTTGAGTGAAAATAAAAAGATTTCTATGGAGATTTAAAAAAAATATTATATCACTTGGTCCATTAGATGCATATATGATGCCCCTGGAAGGCAAGGCATATTTGATATCATGTATTATTTTCTTGTTGATGAACCATTATTCCAAAGATTACTTATCTGATTTTGTGTACATGTGTGTCATTCAGTTTGTATATCTGTGACTGCATTGTCCCTAAGTGACCTTTAGTGTTACATGTTATGAAATGTCTACCCTGGTCCTAAAAGCTCTTTTTCCTGACAACTGGAATGATTTGTTTATCAATCCTTTATTCACAAACTACATATAGATGTAAGAGTGACGAAACGTATCCCCTTGTTGAAATGTGATGAACAGATTGAGCAGAACTTCTTGTCCCACAAACTGTACTTGCATCAATGCCTCTAATGTAAGGTTATCAGCTTATCAAAAATGTTGCAAAGTCGTCTAGATTGCATACATCTCAATATTTCTCTCATGTTTGATGTTACCAAAAGAACAGGATAAAAAGGAAGTGGCTGTAGTCATTACAACCACATATCTGTTGTGAACTTGAAACACGTGTAGAATTTCAATACTTGTCATGTTGACGTCTGATCATCATTAGCTTAAAACCACAGAATTTACCCAACATGCAATATTGGCCAATGGTGAAGGCATGTTGAATTTTAGGGTGCCAACAACATGATTCATACATACAGGGGGAAAATCTACATGTAGTAAAGATTGTATTCAGGTATGACACATGTAAATGTTGCAGAAGAAAAAAATGTGTTGAAGTGTATTTTGTCATTTGATTCCTTAAACTTCCTGTCTTTATTTTAATGGTAACTATTTTGTTCTTTCCTCTACTTTGACATGGGTAAATTGAATGTCTTTAATACATGTATTCCCTGTGCATTATAACTCATCTTCTACATAACTTGATTACATGCACACAACTTCTGAGACATTGATATAACTTTGGGATGAGTGTTTGGCCAGCAACACTTCTTGTAAGTCATTGAAAATTAAGGTCTTTAGTATCAGAAAACTTATGCAAAGAATGCAAAATTAGTTAGCATCAGCATGTTTCTCAGTCCTGCCTTCTCATTTTCATTTCCATACACTAAGTCACCCAATATCACACATTCAAGTGCAAAATTGCTGAAGTACAATCACTTGAAACAAGATACAAATACCTGAAGTTAAAATGCTCGGAAAATCATAAATGTATATGGTTATGAGTATTTTTGAGACATTGCAGAATGGGAACCGCTTGTATATACTCCATGGAAAGCCTTACATACATGTCACCATCTAAATTCTGTGTCATAGACAACTAGTCACCATTCATGATCAGAAGAATAAAACATTTCTGTAAACCTACTACCTTACCCTCATTTTTATTGTGTGGATGCAGATTAGATCAATCAATCAATTTTATCAATCTTGATAAAATCTTGGTTCAATCAAGAAGTACACGCACATACAGTTACTCAAGGAACTAGATATGATTCTACAAACGGTCAGAAGTTTCATGTAGTTCAGTACAAAATGTAGTTTTCCTTACAGCCATGCAAATCAGAAGGGTATACTAGTAGTCAAGCAGTAACAGCTCATTTTGCTTCAAACCCTATTAATTTAATTAAATCTCTGCAAAACTGATCCTTTACAGTACACAAGCCCTTTTTGCCAGGAATGTTGATAGGTGAATGAACTCCACGAACTGTCCACCAACATGTGGACAGTCATTGAAAGGTCAGGGACACCCAGAATTACCTCAATGATGTCAGTGATGAGTAGCACTTGGTAGACAGTCATGGAGTTAGTTATGTTATGTGCAGCTGCTATAACCTGTATCTTCGTAGGTTACAAATTATGACTTGCAAACTTAATTCTGAAAGAAAAAATTGGATAATGCTTAGTGCAATTATGAGATTCAATGACATCATTTGTGCAAATGTTTTAACTATGGAATATTAAAATTATGTCTGACTTATTATCTCCCATCAAGTAGTTTCCATGTTGGGCATACTCTCACTAATAGCATTATAAATCAAGTGTAAATTTGGTACACCTGAAAAGTACACCTGAACAAGCAGGGAGGGGCTTGACAGGTGCAGAGTTTTTAGGTCAAGTATTAACCGCGCCACCTGGATTACGCAACCAAGCAGGCAAGACCTACCCAACTTTCTAACACTGGGAAGATTTTGTGAAAATGTTAATTCAGATAGGAATATAAGGTCAAAAAGGGCAATTGAAACAAATTACCTTTGATGATAAAAGGTTCTTTACCAAATCTCTTGAGCACAAGTCATATTTGTATCGATATTGACATTTTAAAAATATTGCACCCCTAGTAAGAATAATATGTTGATGTCGTCCGATTTGGAGGTATACGCGACTGTAACATTAGCCATGATTGGTCCATTTCACCGTAACGTAGGCATATCTCATTTTATAGCCAATCACAAGATGTAGCAGAGCCATCGCCGATCACGTGTACATGACGTCAGGGTTTGCCCATCGCCATCTTCCCACCCTCCTTTCGCAATCTGAGCACTTC
>NW_017802447.1:384553-397876 GCF_001625305.1 Branchiostoma belcheri | reverse complement strand
GTGCCAACTTTTTCATCAACGGGCAGACTGTACCTTAAACTTTCAAATTCTTTTGTCAGAATGTTCTGTTTTCCTCCTTCTGCTAGAAAATTTTTTTTTCATGTCTACTGGTCTCCTCTTTACCTATACAACTATCTCCTGTTCCACACCTTTAAGGAAACCAAAAGGAACTGCCACAAAAGATGATAGAAATTATAATGTTGTAGGTATACATGTAGATGATGGGAAGGCTTTGTTAGCTAAAGCTTGTTTCCTGGTGTATGCCAGTATGCCACTAACATACAGGTACGTAGTGAGCACTGTTTAAGTGGGTATTACTAACATAGTTTTGTTAGTTTCTTTTTTTAGCACCATGTTGCAAATGTTTGTAGCTGATGTTAAGTAATGATTTCACTTACTAAACTTCTTACCATGTCACCAAGTTAAACATAGAACTGTACCAGTTGTAACCAACCATTTATGTCAACTCCCAGGGAGTGTCTGGTGACCTTAGATGAACTGGTGGAAGTCTTGAAGAAGATCAAGAACATTGACACCAAGGACATGGCATCTGACCAGAAGCTGGAACACATCGCCCAGATGTTGGATGATGACCATGATGGACAGATCCGCTTGAATGAAGTGAATAAGGTAAGATTGGAGCTAATCTGACTACAACAATATTAGCCAACAACTCATGAAAGTCAGGAGGATTGGGAACATCTCAGTCCTGTTGATTTATGTGTATGGGCTAACACGGACCCTACTATTGTCTGTGAAAATTGTTTGTTACCTTGGTGTTGGACGCTGAGTTGACTAGTTTCCATAGTGACAAAGAATCCTGAGCTCCTATTGGTAGTTCTTGGAATGGGAATGGGCATGGTTAGAGGCTTAGAGCAGTACGTCAATAGAATATCGGCAAAACAGTTTTCATTGGATGTTTGCTCAACGTTGCATCAGAATTTTGCCTGTTGCACACAATATCTTTTCAGACGTAACATTTTGAAACTACTGTTAGATTGTTAACCTTATATGCTCCAACACTACCTTATATGAGACCTTCTCGCAAAGTGCTATTCACAATACATTGAGTATCGTGCAGTACGTTCTGCCGATGTGCTGGTTAGAGGCTGTCTCTCTGATGCACAGTTGAAACACCCCGTGAGCTCCATGTTTGTTCCTGCAGGCGATACAGATGATCCTTGAGGAGGACGTTGACCTGACAGAGTCCCAGCTGAGGGAAGTGGTGAAGCTGCTCCATGCTGAGGAGGATCTGGAGGAGAAGGAGGACCAGGAGCGGGAGAGACTGGAGAAGGAGAAGGAGCTGTGGGATCAGCAGCAGCCTCGGGAGGAACAGAAGCAGAACTAGACACAGGACTGGCTGGCTGGCTGACAGTCAGGCTGGTCTGGAAGTAGCTGTGGCTAACTTGCTCCTTCACTCGGAAGTAGAGGACAACAAATGTTGTAGTGAAATAGACCAGAAAACTTACTCCTTTATGGACCCAGAAAGTGTTAGACAATTTTTCATGTCTGTTTGCAGGCAGAGGAAACTAGGTGCTATTATTTGAATGACACCTCTAGCCAGAGTTGATGTTGGTAACAGGGATGACAGAAATTCTGACCCCTTGCTTATTACTAACAAGCAGGCTGGAGTCAAAGCCACAGGCTGCCCAAGTCACTCAGTGCTAAATTATACTTAAAAGCCCACTGTAAGTCAATTGTACATTGATGTACAGATCATCTGTTTCATTCTGGTGGCCAATAACAACAGACAATATATGTCAAAAAAGATATATGAAACAATAGTGTGGGAATACGTGGAGAAGGGATTTACCAAAACTGTTGTAAGAAAAATGGAGTGTACATAACACTGACCATGAGTGAAGAATGTGGTTTCAAATTATAGTTACACTAAGTAGCTTTTGAACAGAGAACAAATGGGGAAATTTGCACGTTATTAGTTTGCAGAGCTAGAGACAAATGAGTATTGACAGGTGAGGTCAGAGGATATTAATATTCGTCCTCTCATATTCTCACTACTTCACCCTTAATCCTCCATGTGCAAGTGTCTACACTACTTCTAGCTTGTTCGGTGGTTTAGTGTATGTTTGTAATAATTACAATAAAATAACTTATATACCAAAGCCCACATGTGAAAATACAAGAGGTAAGATTTTCTTCAGTGTTTAGAAACAAAAGAACACTGTGCAAAGGCTTGTACTAACTCTATGATATGATGTTTTTTTTTAATGTACATGTATATGAATAGTTTGATCACAAAGCTCTTTAGACATCTTTACAAGGTTACATGGTTGCATTTATCTTTTCAGAATCACATTGTAAATAGTTATCACCAAGCATGACATAAAGTCAAAAAAGGTAAATTTTCTTAATATTCTCTTGCAAAATCAGTGTATATATTCTGTTGATTTCAAGGACTAGTTGCTGTTGAGAGATGGACTTCCATCATGATTGCTGTGAAGTGTGGAGTAGTCATTACATGTTTGATCCTAAACTTCCTACTTCAAAACTTCAAAATGTGTATGCTTGTATGTAAATTACAATGTGTGGTGGGTTATTTAATGTATTTGTTGTTATCAGACATCAAAGTACATTGCAGTATAAGACATTGAAGAATTGTATACAAATATGTGGAAAAGAGACATGTTTCTATAAAGACTTGAGATTCATAGTCGGAATAAGGTCTTGAAAAAGAGAATAAGAGATAAAGTTATTAACTCCCAACAACCTAACTGTTAAAACAATTTCTCCCCCATTGCAAAATCAAGAACTTGCTAAAAGCCATTATTGAATTGTATATCTTGTTGAAATAATTGTTGTGTTGTTTTCCTTTGTTCATAAATTTTTGTTCTTGAACTTGTGTAAATTGTATTTATGGAACTGAGTTTCCTATGTGTTTAAAGCATGCATCATTTGCTTGACTAAAAAGATTTCTAAGGAAATTTCAAAATATTATTACTAGTATATTATTTGCTCCATTAAGATGGCTGCAAATTGGAAAAATGTATGAAAGTCCCTGGAAGGTAAGCCATATTTGATATCTTGTATTGTTTTGCTATTGATGAACCTGAAGATTTATTTCAAAGATTATTTTTCTGATTTTGTGTATACATGTATGTCATTCAGTTGTATATCTGTGAATGCACATTGTTCCAAAGTGACCTTTAGTGTGATATGTTATATGTCCTACCCTAGACCTAAAATCTCTTTGTCCTGACAACTGTAATGATTTGTGTACCAGGCTTTTCTTCACAAACTATATGAAGATTTAAGAGTGACAAAACACATTCTCTGTAATTAGTACTCTAGAATGTATAAATATTTTGATTGAATGGAATGGAACGAAATGGAAGTTGAGCTATACTTTCCGTATCATTGCATTGGGAAAAAATCTACATGTAGTAAAGATTGCATTCAGGTATGACACATGTAAATGTTGCAGAAGAAAAAATGTGTTTAAGTATATTGTGTCATTTTATGCAAAATGTGTATTTATTTTGCTGAAAGGGCATCTATAAATCTTCCTGTCTTCATTTGAATGGTAACTAGATCTACTGTATTCTGTTCTTTCCTCTACTTTGACATGGGTAAATTGAATGTCTTTTATACATGTATTTTCAAATGTAATGCTTGTGCATTATAACTCATCTTCTACATAACTTGATTACATGCACACAACTTCTGAGACATTGATATAACTTTGGGATGAGTTTATGGCCGGTAAGACTTCTTGTGAGTCTTTAGTATAAGAAAACTTATGCAAAGAAGGCAAACTTAGTTTACATCAGCATGTTTCTCAGTCAGCTTGCCTTATCTCATTTTCATTTCCATACACTAAGTCACCCAATATCACACATTCAAGTGCGAAATTGCTGAAGTACAATCACTTGGAACAAGAGGCAAATACCTGTAGTTAAAATGCCCTGAAAATCATACATGTATATGGTTATGAGTATTTTTGAGACATTGCAGAATGGGAACCGCTTGTATATACTCCATGGAAAGCCCTACATACATGTCACCATCTGAATTCTGTGTCATAGACAACTAGTCACCATTCATGATGAGAAGAATAAAACAACATTTCTGTAAACCTACTACCTTACTCTATGTTTTATTGCATGGATGCATTTTAGATCAATCAAAGAGGTTTATCTTGATAAAACCTTGGTTCAATCAAGAAGTACATGGAAAAGCAGTTACTCAAGGAATTAGGTATGATTCTAGAAACGGCCAGACATTTCATGTAGTTCAGTAGTTTGACCTACAGCCATGCAAACCGGATGGGTATACATGTACTAGTAGTCTAGCAGTAACAACTCATTTTGCTTCAAACCCTATTGAATCTCTGCAAAACTGATACTTTGCAGCCTTTTGAAAACAATTCAGAATTGTAATTTGCCAGGAATTTCAATGGGTGAATGAACTCCATGAACTGTCCACCAACATGTGAACAGTCATTGAAAGGTCAGGGACACCCAGAATTACCTCGATGTCAGTGATGAGTAGCACTTAGTAGACAGTCATGGAGTTAGTGCATGTAATGTTATGTGCAGCTGCTATAACCTGTATCTTTGTAGGTTACAAATTATGACTTGCAAACTTAATTCTGAAAGAAAAAAATTGATAATGCTTAATTCAATTATGAGATTCAAGGACATAATTTGTGCAAATGTTTTAACTATGGAATATTAAAATTATGTCTGACTTATTAACAGTATCTCCCATCAAGTACTAGTAGTTTCGATTTATGTTAATTGGCCTTCCATGTTGGGCAGACTCTGCAATAGCATTATAAATCAAGTGTAAATTTGGTACACCTGAACAGTACACCTGAACAAGCAGGGAGGGGCTTGACAGGTGCAGAGTTTTTAGGTCAAGCATTAACCCGCCACCTGGATTACGCAACCAAGCAGGCAAGACCTACCCAACTTTTTAACACTGGGAAGATTTTGTAAAAATTTGAGTTCAAATAGGAATAGAAGGTCAAAAAGGGCGATTGAAACAAATTACCTTTAATGATAAAACGTTCTTTTCCAAATCTATTGAGTACAAGTCATATTTGTATCGATATTGACATTTTAAAAATATTACACCCCTACTAAGAATAACATGTTGATGTCGTCCGATTTGGAGGTGTACGCGACTGTAACATTAGCCATGATTGGTCCATTTTGCCGAAACGTAGGCATATCTCATTTTATAGCCAATCACAAGATGTAGCAGAGCCATCGCCGATCACGTGTACATGACGTCACGGTTTGCCCATCGCCATCTTCCCACCCTCCTTTCGCAATCTGAGCACTTCGAGCGCGGAGCACGACACAACGCACCATGGCTTCGGATCAAGTTGTAGGCTTCCTCAAGGACTTCCTTGCCGGTGGTATCTCTGCGGCTATCGCTAAGACGGCCGTGGCCCCCATTGAGCGAGTGAAGTTGCTTCTGCAGGTGAGCCACGCAGTTTTTCAGTACGCTAAGCCGGGCGACATGCACACCCGGCTTTTTTCATGGCGGCATGGCTGCGGTCATGTGACCTTCAAATGTCCCAAGGTTTTGTACGAAATACAGCCGAGCATGGTCACCAAACTCACTTTATTCACGGTTTATTGCACCCATACTTGTAGAATTGTGTATATGACTGGAAAATTTGTCCAAAGAAGCGCGTATGTCAGGGTTTTGCGGGTGACCCCTGTAGGCGACATGGAAACCTTAGCTGAGGGGACGCCGGGCGCCGGTAGAAAGACAATCCACCGCCCATTATTCTCGCTTTTGTCTCGAAGCAGGTTGCCATAGAAGTGACTTGAAACCGACGCTATACCCTTGTGACCTTCAGGAACAAAGTTTAAGATTTGCGGGGAAGGTGAACTTTTCATTTTTGTGTGTTTGGAAGCGAAATGCCGGTCACAAAAATGGCGGCCTCTTCGTCATGGCCGCCACGCGATATTTGCATAGTGGAAGGTTGTTCGCTAAAGCGTGAACTAGGTGGTTTCTTCGCTGAATTTCACTGGTTTAATCACGAGTACGTTTTCTGAAATGAACGGTACCGAATCCGCTGTACTAGATTTTACTGCAGTAATTATGTACAGAAGTGGTGGAACATTCAGACCCACACGTGGGCAGCCATTATGTCCTCTGACGCACTTCCGGCAGGAAACGGTGGGAAAAGTTCAGTAGCACCGAGTCAAGGTTATCTTCCTTGATTCATTGGGCCGTTCAAAAAAATAACTGAGGAGGGGGGGTGGAAGAGGTCGGATTTTACCTAAGGGGGTTAGTGGGTGTGGATTTTGGATTGAGAGGGGTTCACCCTGGATTTGGATGAAATTATAGGGGGTCAAGTCGTTTGGATAACATTTTTAAGGGGTCAAGACACCTGGATATGGATGAAATGAAAGGGGGTCAAGGTACTCGGATAGCAATGAAAGGGGGGTCAGAAAATAGAAAATCCAAGCTCTTCCACCCCCCCTCCACATTTATTTTTTGGAACAGCCCATTTCAGTCATAGTATACTGAGAAACAGGTTTTTTTTTTATTTTTAAGGTAACAAATTCTCTTGAGAATCCGCCAGTGTGGATTATTTTCTGTACAAATTATGTGTTACATGTTCCTACATGCTTTTTTAGTAGCACAAAGAGTCCATTTTGAAGGGCCCATTTTGAATACTTAATGCATCATGCTGTCTTCTCGAAATACATGTACGTTTAGTCGTCGACTCGAAAATGCCCATAATTATTCTCTACAGTATGTAGGCTACAAGAAATATTTTATGGTTTTTGTCCCTCTATATGTGATTATCCATGAACAAATTATGGAAAATAAGCATGTAAGTGACCCAGGAAGGTAGGCAAATATAAATTTTAGGATGTTCAGATGTCTAAGTATTGATCCATTCAATGATCCTTATGCTATGGCACCATCTAAGTCCAAAGAGTGATTAGGGTAATGGTTCTGAATCAATAAAGGTCAAGCAGTTTCAGAGCAGTACAGCACTGTCTGGTAAGTCTGCCTACAACATTTAATCCGTGTACTGCAGGATGGCTATATGAACACACGGCATATAAGCTTAACTTTTTTTGTAACCTCGAAGACAGTCTGTAAATTCAAAATTAGTTATTGAAACAACAAATCTGGAATGCTTAACTATGGTTTTGCTTGGAACCAGTGAAGAGCAGCAGAACAGTCCAGCGCTGCACGAGACATTTTTCCAAGCCAGGAAATCTTATACAAATTAGTATTATATTAAGGTTAATGAAAAGTTTCTCCAAATGTGCCTCTGTTGCAAGACTTTGGTGAATCACTGTAACAAGGAATATTTTTGGATTGATGACCTTTGTCCTCAGTAGCGAAGGTCAGAGTTTCAATGTGCAGTTATAGGAAATGTAAATCTTTTTCAATATTCATTTTTGAGGATTCAATAAGTTTACTCCGTTAAAGTGAAGTGTTGGAGACTAGGCACTTACCAATATCAGTTGAATTTGAAACAAAGAAGTCGGTTAGATGATTGCCCCCTCCCCAGCTGTGTTTGGTGTGTTAGGGAGACAATGTTCCAGTGACATCAAACCCTGCATTGGCAGTTGTTTACATTGTATTGTGTTACAACCTCACATCTGATATCAGTAGATGTTTATATGAAGGGTCAATTTGATTTCGTTGATAATGCCACTTTTTGATTGTCCTTTTTGGCTGTAACACAGTTACTGCACCTTGTCAGAAAAGAGGCCTAATTGCAAATTTTTATTAATTCTCTGAAGACATTGCGGTATCTACAGGCCCTGTTGTATCTATAAAGGATCATACCAGTATATGGTTGACCGAAGTGTTGGTTCTGAAATTCTGTTTGAGGTAGAAGCCAATGTAACAACTGAAACCAAGGTGGTGAAGGTGACCAGTCTGTCCTCTACAGATTTGGTTGTCCCAAACTGGTAGGGACTAGATCTATGCAGATGGCCATATCAGTACTATATTTCTGGTATGCGGGTTTGCCCATTGCCAGGCCTGGGCCCCTATTTTTAACTGGTAACAAAACTGTATTACCGTAGAGGGCAGATGGCAGCCGAGGACTTGAATTGAACAAGTCATTTATATTAATGAGCTGCTTTGGGTTTACTCCAATACAATGATTTGTTAGTCACACGTAATAACAGATAATTGTCCAGACAATTTCTGTACAGCATGATTGGCTCAGGATTCCAGTCAGTGGTGGCCATTTTGACCTTTTTATACTGTAGTAGTACTGTCACTGAATACTATTGAGAAGGACACCCGTTTAAGTGTAGTGTACACTTGGTTGTGGTATGTTTGTTGACAGTCATAAAGAACAATATTAAAATGTTAATCAGTCTTACCTACCCCAGTTATCTACAAAATCGTTACTTCAAGAAAATCAATATTATATTATAGCCCCTCCTCGTTTAGTCACACTCCCATTAAGTTGCCTTCAGTTCTGTTCACATAACTACTGGATGGTCGCGTCAAGTTAAATCTTGTCAGAAAAGTAGTTTTACATAGCACTAATGCAAAAAGCATGATTAGCTTGAGTTTCTTTATTTACTCAATGTTCATGCTTTGTTTTCACCCAGGTGCAAGATGCATCCAAGCAGATGGAAGCTGCCGGGGCCAAGAAGTACAAGGGTATTATCGACTGTGTGACCAGGATACCCAAGGAGCAGGGCTTCTTGTCCTTCTGGCGTGGTAACTTGGCTAATGTCATCAGGTAAGGCTTGTGCTTTAGTAAACAAGGGATAGATATGGACTTGTTGCTATTGTGCTGTGTATCCCATTGTTCAACAGAAGCATACATACTAACAAGAAGTTTGTAAATTCCTTCCAGATATTTCCCCACACAAGCCCTGAACTTCGCTTTCAAGGACAAGTACAAGCAGCTGTTCCTGGGTGGCGTAGACAAGAAGCGTTTCTGGCGCTACTTCATCGGCAACCTGGCCTCCGGTGGTGCTGCTGGTGCCACCTCCCTGTGTTTCGTGTACCCGCTCGACTTCGCCCGTACACGTCTGGCTGCCGACATCGGTAAGGGCCCCGGCGAGAGGCTGTACAGCGGCCTGGGCAACTGCATCATGAAGACCTACCAGTCCGACGGCCTGTACGGTCTGTACAGAGGCTTCAGCGTGTCCGTGCAGGGCATCATCATCTACCGTGCCGCCTACTTCGGCTGCTTCGACACCGCCAAGGGCATGATGCCTGACCCCAAGAAGACGCCGTTCGTCGTGTCGTGGATGATCGCCCAGGTGGTGACCACGAGCGCCGGCATCGTCTCGTACCCCTTCGACACGGTCCGTCGGCGTATGATGATGCAGTCCGGCCTGAAGGAGTTGATTTACAAGAACACCTTGGATTGCTGGCGTAAGATCATCAAGGATGAGGGTGGTGCAGCTCTGTTCAAGGGTGCTTTCTCCAACGTCCTGCGTGGCATGGGTGGAGCTTTCGTGCTCGTTCTGTATGATGAGATCAAGAAGATCATTTAAGATGCAGCATCTGTGCTATTTATACACAGCACTGTAAGGTCTCTTCACAATCTGTACTTAGCTAGCATACAGGATGTCTTGGCACCCTTACATTGATCTTCTGCACCATATGTAAGGATTTTAATTAAGGTCTTAATAAAGTGTATTAAATCTAAGAAAGGATGCCAAGACGTTCTTAATGGAGCTCTTGACAAATTGTAAGATATCTCTGCAGTGATAGAAATCAGACAGGTTTCCAGTACAGTATCTGCCAACTATACCAAATGGAGTGATTTGTTACCTCATCCCTCATATCTTAGTCAAGCTCTGAAAACTGAAGAAAAAAAAAAGAAATAGGTCATTATGTCACGCACATTGTACAGGCATAACTGAAGGGAGTATAAAATCAACATGTAGAAATCATTGAGTTGTACAATTAGGAATCATTGTTTGGACAAGTCTTAGTAGACATCTTCCTTGTCATGACGTGAGGGATGCTATTTAATAATCATGGCTCTGTTGTTTGTGTGTCTCTTGACCTTTTTATCACCACTAGAATCAAATTTTAGACAAACGAATCTCTATTGGCTGACTTGCATGACTAATAAAGGTCTTAAACCTCAGCAATGGCTCCTGTTTAATCCTGCACTGTATTTCTTTCTGTCAAGTTTTATATCTGAGCCTGGCTAGGACCAGGGAATACTGTGTGTGTGAGGCAATTTGTTTCAGTGGAAATGGATGTTAAATGACAACGAGGGTGAGCATAAGTCTACAAGCAATGAATGACACCTGAGAAAGGTTGTGAACTGTCTTGAAAGGGCAATTTGGCAGCTACATGGTCATAGGTAAATATTTCACTATGCCCTTGATGACAATGCCATGCATGGCCATTCAGGGACGTGTTTAATTGAATGGAACAAACCTTTGGAATAGACTGACCAGTTTCTGACTTTGACAGACAGCCTCAGGTGTCAGGATTGGCAGTTGAAGATACAGTGATAGATAATGTGAAGAATATATAGTCTTAGCTTACTAGTCATCTGTGGTGGAGTGAAACTTCTGGTAGCGGAGCTGTAAATAGCCCGTGCTGATGGTACAGAAATTTTTGGCAGTTCGATGGGAGAAAGAATAAAATGTTGACATTAAGTGCTCTTGTCGGCTGGTTTTGGGCTGATGAATTTACACATCTATAAGCTGCATTAGATATCAATAATAACAATACATGTAGGAAAGTTTTGAAGAGGAAATTACCTTGAGAAATTTGAGTTAAGTGACACTAACTGGTTCTTGGTTTTGGGGAGATGTATGAAAGCATATACAGTAGCAAGTTGTTTTATACATCTGCAGTGCCTAACCAATCACCTAGGTGACAAATTTACACCCATGGTTCCCTACTTAAGCGCTATCAGCTACAAGTACAAAATGACCTAGAGCATGCACAGAACGCTACCTGCTACAAAATGACCTAGAGCATGCACATAACTGTAGACCACAAAGCTAAGGTTTCACTGGAGTACTAAGGAGAACTGATATGAGCCCAAAATTGATGGGCATTGGCAGACTTATCCTCACGTCAAATATAACTTGATGCAGCTAGGTCAATCTCTCCTACCCACACACCATTGATGGTGCAAGTGAAGTTCCAGCTGGCATGATTACGAGTATGTACATCTCCACCTAAGTAACCTACGTGCCAAAACTTGTGAAAATCCATTACTCTTTTCAAGGAAATTTTCCTCTTCCAAAGTTATGTCAACAATGCCCTTGCAGCTCTAAAGCATGTCGCTAGGGTGTCCAAATTTATACCACCATAAAGCTATATCGGCACCCCTAACACAAGATCATAGGAAGTACTAGTATACACATGGGTCCATGGTATACAGAACAGAAGGTATTTTAAAAAAAAGACATTTTTAAGACGATTAATTGATTTGTATCATGTATATATTTTATTATTATAACGTGTGACTGATACATTGCATTGTATTGTTACAACGGTGTCTGCAACACTTCAGTCCTTATTTGGAATTGAGCTGCCAAGGTAACTAAATTGTCTACCACTTCTACTGTTTAGGCGTTGGAGGATATTTTTCTTTTGCTCTTAAAAGGTTTGGTATGCTGATTTGACACAAGATAAAATTCGAGGAACCATTCTCATGACCACTGCACTTCTGAATCATATAGAGTCCAGCTGTAAGTTAGTAGCTGGGAACAAAACGTCGCGTTTCAAATGTATGTTTATAACGTTATTGTATATATGCTAAGACCCTAGACGTCATTCTCACATCTACTGCTCAGCTGAATCAAATACGAGTTTAAAGGCTACCAGAAGTCCAGCTGTAACTGCAGCGGAGCATAAAACGTCGCGTTTGAAAGTTCTGTAGTTCCGTCTCGCGGCGGCGTCCCCCCGACACCACAGCCGTATCAACTCCATGGAGGAAATATTCAGTAACACGACATCACACGTCATGAACGCAGCGTCCCTGTACTGCTGGTGAAACTTCCCCTTCGACTGGAGCACGCTTTCCACGAACTGAGTCTTCCCTGTCGTCAAGACGTGAAACAAGGCAATACTGGCAACAGTCAGGAGTGCGCGAGGAGAGAGGGGCACAGCCCTGTCTAACTGAGACACCACGGCCACAGTGGACGCCATCTCTGTCAGGGTGAAGACCAGCTGACGCCACCACTGGGAGTAGGACTCGTCGTTGTAGTACTCGATAAAAACCCACCAGGAGTAGTAGTGCGAGTGGATCACGGTCAGTAGGAGGATGAACATGGACGACCTAAGACAAAAGAAAAATGTCCAGACTATGCTCTGACTAGACTATGATGTGCAAAGTGACAAGACTATGATGGGGGCCCGCAAGCCCTTTTCCGTAGAGCGTAATCTGCCGTTTTAATTCTACGTAGAGCGTAGACGGACCGCTCTTCGCATTTTGCGTAGAGCGTATTCGCCGTTTTAATTCTACGTAATGCGTTGTAGCCACTTGGAATTTATCGTAAAGCGTACTCGAGGGTTTCCGAATTCAGCGTAGAGCGTTGTCGGGACCCCCCCCCTTGCAGGCCCTCTATGATGTGCAAAACGACCTAAGACGAAAGAAAAATGTCCAGACTATGCATGACGTGCGAAGTGACTAATAAATTGGTAGACGTACTAAATACTACACCCACCAACTTTATACCATGTAATACCATCACAGAAGAGAAAAATAAATAGTAATTGGTTCTATTACGAGAGTTATCAACCAAAATCGAAGGACCGAATCGAAGGCTTCAAGAACTCTATTTTTCCAAGAGCTATCGTAGAGTGGAATTCTTGGTTACACTGACGGCCGGTTATATCATTGGCTGTACTGTATTTAATATACAGACCTGATCTTCCTTCTCAGAGCGAGGCGTACGACGTAAGTGACGCACTCGTACGTCAGCAGCACGGCGACGACCGTCAGCGTCCACATCCTCAGCGTCTCCGGCGTGACGTTGAAGTACATGTGTCCGTAGCCGCCCACGCCCGTGTGATACGTGCCGTTGGAGATACCGTCCCAACAGTCACAGGTACAGGTGTGTCTGTCCACCACTGGTTTTCTTGGGCCAGACCAGTTCAAACAGTACCCCGAAGTGAGCGTAGGGCAGAAGGACGAGGAACAGGACGGATATAAGAAATCCTACGCAGGTAAACATCGCTGACAGCTTCCCTTCAGCTGGAGAATCCAGTGACCTCTGACTTTACCGAACTGGTTGGACAGGTTGCGCTCTTGAGTGACGACACAAGACGGGCGACCTTTGGCACTCGAAATAACAATTCAGATATAATCTAATGGAGAGCTCTACCGCCAAATTATATGCCGTTTTACCCATTCGGCGTTTC